>NC_086336.1:55312536-55572664 GCF_032445375.1 Bacillus rossius redtenbacheri | reverse complement strand
AGAACTTCAGGTTTGCCTTCACTGCACAGAAAATGATCTTCTGTACTTTTACAAAAGTTTCCTTTGGAAAATCAGTTGACAGGAAATGTTTTGTGCTGCTACAAGAAATATATTTGTAACTTGGTAAAACTCATGGCTATATGTTTACATTAATGAATTTTTTTTTCTGTTAAAATTTAAGTAATTACTACCAAAATTGGCCCGTAATTTTATATTTTAATATGTTTCATTAAACAAAAAAAATTAACAATTAAAACAACAAATAAAAGGATTGATTCATTATACTTATTAATGTGTCCTGTTAATAGTAGACAGATACTCAGAGAACGGTTTTAACTGTTGGAGGTACTGTGACAACACAAAGCATAAATGTCTGGGTAAGAATCCTAACCCATTATTACTGCGAACACTATTTTTGTAGTGATACATTTTTGTTATGTTAATTTAAAAAAAAAATGTACAAACATATGTAATTTTTAATGAATATTTGTGCTCCCATTGGTTACGTTCCTTCGCGTTATTTTAAAGAATTCTACGTTAAATTTCGAGTCCGAAGTGTTTACAATATGCTCTATAACCGAGGTTAGATATTTTATATGAAAACCGTGAAGTTTCACTTGGAACGAAAACATTTTTTCGCCCCCCCCCCCCTTCCCCTTCCCCTCTCCGCTCACCACACCGCATCATCGAGTTCCCCTAGGTGGCAGGGCGCTAAACGGCAAGTGGACCTCGGCACGCGACAGCTACGGTGTGCTACGGCTAGCTACGGTGAGCTACGGCCAGCTACGCGGAGCAGTCCCCTTTTCGACTGTTTTATCCAAACACCCCCCTTCCCCCCCCCCCCCCCCCCGCCCGCAAAGCCCTTGATTCAATTTCCTGTGGCGTGCGGAGGCCTGTTAGGATTGCGTTGTGGTGGGAGGGGGATGGTGAAGGGGAGGAGGGGGAAAGATTGTGGGTTAATGTGTTGCATGAAGAGTAACCCTCCTCGAGCACGCGCGCCTGTGACGTAATTATTCCGCCCTGGCGTGATCGATGCGTGGTCGCGGGAATTAATTTCCCTTCGCCATCTGAACATTTCCCATTCCTTCCCTCGCCTTTTACGCGTGATTGAGCTCCGTAATGTCTTTCCAATTTTATTTAACTATTTATATAAATTTGCCATGACCAAGCGTAAAATTAAAAAAATAATAAGCTTTGAGCATAGTATCTACGTGTCCTGTAATTGGTCTCAAATTTGACAGTTCTCAAAAATAGTACTTACTTGCTGATTGAAGTCTCAAAACAAGTTTATAAACGAAATTGTTAAAAAAAAAAAAATTGTAAAAACCCGTCAGCGAACGGGCGTAAACGTTTATTGTGGTATCATTGATTTTATAGGTTGAACATGTGCGAATATGTGTAAATTATTGTTAGAATATATATTTCATTTTAGGTTATTTTGATTTGTTAGTGTTATAAAATGTTGCACAAAAATCTTATCGGATTTAAAATTATAGTATTAGGTAAACTTTTCTTATAAATCTTGTTTTTTTGTCAAACATTTTATTGTTTTTATTATTTAGTTTTAAATTTTTTTATTGTTTACGTCAAATCACTTAAAATATTATATGTTTAATTATTAATATATTTTATACGTGCTGGTAATTTGTATTTACTTTGTGTTGTATTTTAATGTTTTCATTTTCCTGGTTATTGTTATTATTATTATTTATGTTAACCTAGTTATGTAAGTTTTGTTTTAATATAAATGTACATGACTTTGTAAAGCATTACCGTTGGTAGAAACCAACCAATCAGCCAACCGGATAGAATGAAGCCTCTGATTGGCCCACAGCTGCAGTGTCAGGAAACGCAGACGGGAGTAGGACTCTCAGTGGGATGCCGCCGTGATGATGGCGACCGCGACGTCGACCGAAACGTCGGTTGAGACCTCTCGCCGCCCCCGACACGGCTTTAAGTAAGTACCACAAGCTAAGAAACTTCGTATTGGAAGGTGTTGGAACGATTGTTTGACTGGGGTTTTTACCGGTGACTTAACCAGGCAAGTGGCCACTGCCCTTTAGTGAGGGGGGGGGGAATGGGGGAAAGAGTGACGTCACACGCACACGCCCGCTGTGCATACACTGATCTCATCCCCCATCAGCCATCAATGTTCGCGACAGTGACACCTCCACATCTCGTCCTTTATTTACTCTGCTCTTTTCGACTGCTTCCCGTACGACACGACCGCGTCTTGAAGCGTCGAACACACGCCGAACATCAGTGTCTGAAGTTTCTTGGAACAATTTGTTTCCGACCGTTTAATGGCTCGAAAAGACATCCAGAATAAAACCTTTTCGTTTCAAGTTTTTCTAAAACTTTTTTGAGTTATCCTACTTTTTTAGGTGTGTTACGAAAAAAAAAAGAGAGTAAATTTTTGCGATGCGCGCGTACCATAAAACGAAATTTTCATAGAATGAAATAAAATAACTTCATGCAAATAAATATTATATACATGCTTTTAAGTATTTTACTTAGTGATTGATATTGACTACTGGTCTATATTCTTATTCACATTCATTTATTGTGAATAATGGTGCTAGAAATTGTGTTTATAAACTTTTTCCAAGTTTATTTATATAAGCGAGGTAACGTTCCTGTAAGTATAAAATTTAGTATATTTATTGATTTTTCATTATTAAATTCGTTCTCGATAATTTTACTAAATTAAATGATTAATTTTATTCCCTTAATTATATAATATACATTGTATGTATTTAAATTTTTTATTTGGTTGAATTTGTACTTTACCAACCATATTTATAACATCACTTCAGCAGTCCTCTTTATCATTTTATTTCTATTGATAATATGCATGCAAAATTAAAGTTAGTATTTTACTACGCCAAGTAAGTGTAACTTCTAACGCGCGTACATAAATACACGCACCCATTAATTTTTTAGTCGTGTAGTGGCCCATCGAATTTACTAGTTAAAGGGGCCTTGGAAAAACAACAATCACTTCAGTAGTCCAACTCTTATTTAGCACCAACCCACGGTTTAGATGTAAGGTTAAAAAATAAAAGCCTATGGACTTATTGAATACAGTTATTTATATATGCATTAAAAGTTTTAAGTCTCGTTGACAATAAGGAAATTTCTGACGGACATCATATTAAAATTAAAATTAAAATAAATAAGGGGAGGACTAAGTTACGACCATACTTTATGGAACAAACCTAGCATTGATGCTATTTCTTAAAACTAAGACTGAGGCCGTGAGCATTCATCTGAAGTATATGTACGTGTCCCTGGAAGTGACGTCACAAGAGCTATCCGAACTGGAAATGTATAGCATAACAAGTAAGCGAATCGGTGTGTACTTCGTGTTGAAGAAACGTCACCATTGTGATAACCGTGTTTTAGGTTATATTTCATATATTTAAGTATTTATAATTTACTGGTATTAATAAATATAATAAAAAAACATTTTAAATTTTTTTATGTAGACTTTTTAACAAATATATGTGTGTAGATTCGTAACTACGAAACAAAAAGTAGAATCATTAAGTAAGCGTCCGTAAATTCGCGTGACACTAATTTTAATTTAAAAAAACGGACTAATTTCGGCAAAACAATTTTGTTTCTTAAAATAAAATTGATGTATTTAAGAAAAAATGGTACACAACCTGTTAGTCTTGCTGAGGCTGTTTGAATAGACCAAAACATAGATCTAATCCGGGTTCGGTGCAAGTACACAACGGCGTAGGCTTCTTGAACCCGGACACTGCATCATCAGGGCATTAGAGACGTCGAAGAGCGATGAGATGTGGACGGAGCATTGACGGAACGCATGCGCGTGAAAAATAGGGAACACCTTTAGGAAACCTTTTTTACCACGCTTCCCAACTGCGAAAAATTCTTTTTGATATTTCCTGCATTTAAACCGTAATGGAAGTATATTAGAGGCACATTTATTTTCTATTCTTTATCATACCTTCGCGAAATCTCAAGAGTCAGCACTTTTACATGCTGCTGAAAACATCCCTAGTTCTCCTTTAAAACCCTTGGGCCGCAGTTTTCGCGCCTTTCTATCCTCGCCTACATACTTGTGCCCTTCAATCGAGAGCTATAGCATTGATATGAGTCTCACCTTTCCTCCAGAATGAGAAGTTACTTTGCTGTATTCTAAGAATGATTTTTTTCTTCATAAAAAAAAAAAGAATTAGCTATATACCTTTCGGGGAAAAAAAAAATATTATTTTTTTCCTTTCATTCTCTCCGCATTCCGTTTGGCTTTGATACGGCCGTTAACTCTGCAAACATGCTTCCCAAACTCCGGTGTGAATCCTACTTTCTGCTTAATCGCCTCGCCGCGTCCTTAATTAAGAGGCCCTTTTTATTTACCGGCGGGGCCCGCCTCCCGCAAGTCCGGGGCGAAACAAAGGAGAACAACGCGCGCGCAGTCGGTGTCGGGTGACTGTGCGCGGCGCATTAAGAAACTGTTACGTCTCGCTAGAGGGAGTGTGACGCACGACGGAAACAGAAACTTGAGGAAAACGTTAAAAAAAAAAAAAAAAAGTCTGCCCAAACGTATGGTCTCGCACGCAGAAACAAGGGCGTAGGCACTGAGGGGCCCTAGCCGGGGACACGGCACTAGACCGAAAACTTGAACATTTATTTCGCTGGAAATGTCTTAGCTCTGGCAACAGGCACTAGAAAGAAAGTGTTTTGGCCGAAAGTGTTTTGGCACTAGACAAAAATTTCAGTCAAATGACTTTCAGTAGAGTGTCTGCTATCCCTATAGCTCACCTCTATAAAGCTTTATATATTTTCAATAATACTCCTTAATCTGTTTAAAATGAGTGATGTATATGGTTCAATGAATATGCAAAATTAGCGAGTAGCCTTGTAGTTAAAAAAAATTCATTTATATTATATTTATGATTTGGTTTTTAAAAGAACACTTAAATTCCGTAGATAGCTTCAAAGTGTTTTTTTAAAGAATCTTGTTTAAAAAACAAAATTCCGGAGGACCACCCTACTGACACCTGCCTCCTCAACCCCCCCCCCCCCCCCCTTCCAAAAAAAAAAAAACAGATCTCTCAAAAATATAATTTTATAATAGCTACGCCAATGCGCTGAAAGACCATAAGTCTGCATTTTGTAACTTTTTTAGAAATTTGACTTAAAAAAAAAAGAAATTGGTCACGTGTAGGGTCTAATTCCGCTGTTATTTACTCGACATTGTTCGTAACCTAGCATAATGTTATTGATGCTGTTGCTATTTACGTCTGGGAAATTGATACTAGTTCTGAGAACTGTCAGATCTGTGACAATTTACAGGAGATCATTGGCGCAAATATTTAGATATTGTCACGTGAAATCTGCGTATGTGCTTGCGATCAGCGGAAATCATTATAGTACTCGAATTTTTTTCTTCTTAAAATATAGTTTTGGCGTTATTATTGCATGTCATCTCCGTTTCACATTTAAAATTACCTCTAAAATTGATTTTTAAATAACAGACTTTACACAACTGAATCCTGGCCAGCGCAGTCGTCAAATGCCGCGGTAAAATGAATTTTCTCACCATCAATTGATTGTCATTCCAGTCGGTTTAACATGCCTACAAAAATTATTTATCGCAACAGATGATAAAGTACAATGTTTGTTAACATAGGAATTCCCCCCCCCCCCCCTAAGGCATGTGGTAAACGTAAGACAGCAGACAGGGCCTGCGCGACTAATATTTTATAGTGGGTAGGAGCTATGCTACTATGTACCAACTGATAGGTACGAAATAATTGTTGTATAAACCGTATTAACAAACCACAGGAAAAAAATATATTAACCTACACTAAACAATCTTAAATCATGTTAATCTATGTTCAATATTGTATTGAGCTAACTTAGATGCTGGTATCATGCGTGGCAAAATAAAGTTCCTTGTGTTATAATATTAAGATGTGAGATTGGTAGATCAGAATCTTTAGTGGCCGGTTTTGTGGGGGGGGGGGGAGGGGGGTGAGGGAGTGAAGGAATAACATAGTTTACTGTTTACTGTTCACTGTTCTGCTCCTTGGTCGCATTTCTACCCATTAGCAGGTGTCCCAGAACCAAACCCCACCCCCTTTTATTCCCTTGTGCATTCCTCCTACCTGGTGTGTATCTCCTTCCCCCTCTCCACCGTGGAAACACACACACACACACACACACACACACACACACACACACACACACACACACACGCACGCACGCACGCACGCACGCACGCACGCACGCACGCACGCACGCACGCACGCACGCACGCACGCACGCACGCGCGCACGCACAGCAAGTCTGAAGAGACGTGACGTGGCTACCTGCTCCGCTACGTGTGCTCGACCGGGGCGACCCACCTCAAATCTCAAAAAAAAAAAAACGGACACACAAGGGGATAGTATCATATATATTTTGCTTTTAAAATTTCGTAATTTTTTCACGTGATTTTTAATAAATTCATAATATAACATTTTATTTAGTTCACTTTTTTTTTTTTTTTTTTTACAAATTTAAGTCCTTATTTTATGGGTTTTTAAAAATCTTAGGGAAAATTTCTATGAATATGAAAATAAAAGCATGAAATCATGTGGTGTACAGTTAGGAATAAACGTTCGTATGTGGTATTCATATAAAAAAAAATTATTTTTACTTTTATAATACATTATATCAATACAAGTTAGGTTTCCCTTAAAATGATAGAAATTTTTTTTTTTTGTCATTTAGCCATTTTGGACATTTTGGGAAAATATATTATTCATTTGATTTACAGATATAATAAAATTGAAGAGTTTTTAGATGGCTACGTACTAACGGTTGATTAAAAATTGAACACCAGGTGATTTCATGTTTTCAATACGTGTTAGGAGTGACATACAAAAAAAACTTTAGTTGCAAATACTTTTTTAAATCACTTAGATATGGTTATATCATGAATTTTTCTTAGAATAATGTCTGCGCTTGACTGTAACAGGCTCCCTGCAGAGTTGTGAGGCTCAGAAACACACTCAAGTTCAAACGTAAGGTTGCGCAATACGCATTGTTCAATGTCGCCAGTCATTCCACAACCACTACCTACTCTAACGTGTATATTGTTACGAGCGCGGACCGGACCGTGACAAGCGCCAGGTTCAGAGCTGGCTGGCGACTCTGCCAGGCAATTAGCGTCATACGCCGTGTCAACGTGGCGTTCACTGACGTAAGGCATGCCACGCGTGCTTGCCCGGATTACAAGGGTCGTTGTTACCCCCTCCCCCCAAAAAACCCTTAGCGTCGTCCTGCCTCGGCACCGTTATCCGTTGCTGAGCGGCCTTGAGAATTCCGCGGGCCGTGGCGTGGGCGAGCGACGCTATTCTCGATTGTTCGGGCGTCGGGTCGGCCCGGGATGACGCGACTAGTCATACCTGCTCTCGTCGATTAGAGAAGGGCGCCACAAACTACTTAAGCAGCAAGGCCGGTCACAAAAGAATAGTTTTTGGTGACGGAGTTTCGAGCGGATTCCGAGCGAAGGGAAGTAAGTGCGACATCGGCGAAGAGGGTGAAGAGACACCCCCTGAAAGTAGCGAGTCCCCGAGTTTGACTGGATCGTGAGAGTGCGACTGAGTGGCGCGGGACTGTGTGTGTGTGTTGACATGGTTGAAAACCTTAACTTCGTCATTTATTAAATAAATAAATAAAACACGATATTAGAAGCAAAATCTTGAAGGAAACTGCCCCCTTTAAGGACACCGCCTAACTGGGCGCGCACAAAATTTGAGAACTGTTAAAAGAAGTCCGAACAGTGTTGTTGTCGGAATGGTAGTTCAGTATTCAGATTACGTTTTTGGAATGTAAATTTTAAGTGTTTCAGGAATTTTTTTTACGTATGAAACATCCAATATGTTAGCCCCCTCTAACTAAAAAAAAAAGTTATCAATCCCAGTTTTTCTATTTATGAACAGTCCTGAATTTCGCGAGAAACCTTGAAAGCCAAACAAAAAACCTGCAAAGGGGAGGGGGAAAACTTTCATTTTACAACTACGTCGTATTATTTATTTTGTGGCCTGTTTCAGCAGTCAAATATAATATTGGAAAATAAAATTTTTAACACGGCTTGAAACCGTTGGTTCTCCGCTCTCATTTTCTCTCTCTACCCTCCCCATTTTCGACCCCACAGGTGACTGGAGCCTGTGTGGGTGGTCCCAGCACACGAGCAACCACCTGGCGCACACTTCTCGAGGGATGGGGTCGCCCGCAGTCTCGGAGCGGCAAATACAGCCGGTCAGTTGGCAACGCTGGATTGATGATGATCGACCTGTACCGTTGTGTTGTCCCCCTTCTTGCCAACTCAGTCTTGTGGCCTCGTCTTCCTCCCATCCCCCTCCCCCCTCGCCCCGAACCACCAAACCTTTGCAGACCCAGCGACGGCCCACGGCGGTCGTAAATCTCAGGTAACTTATCACGTCTGTCCGTGTCCGCCCCATTACCAGTTTACTTTCTGGGGGTGGGGGAAGTTGAGGGTTTGGTTTCCTCCAGGTGCGTATTTGACCACGCTCTCCCCCGAGAACAAAAATGAAAGTGTGTGTGTCTGTCTCTGTGTGTGTGTGTGTGTCTGTCTCTGTGTGTGTGTGTGTCTGTCTCTCTGTGTGTGTGTCTAGTTCTGAATTTTTTAATGGGCATCCCTGTGGAAAAGAGTAAAGGTAAAAAAGTGTGAATTTATTGTTAAGTAATACTAAGCATATTAAGAAATAACTTAATACATTAGATAAAATTAATATTTGTACTCTTCATTTCAAATAAAGATGGATCGTGTCAAACATAAAATAATGGAGGTATTTGTATTAAAGTAAAATTATTTAATAATTCTTAGAATGGCTTCAACAAAAATGTGTTAGTGTAAACGACGGCATAAACTTATTTGAAAAGAAATGTGTGTGTTTAAACCATTTTTGAAAGGTTTACCTCATGAAATAAAAAGGTAATTTTGATTTCATTAAAATAAAATAATTCTTTGAACACTAAAACAAATGTTATAAAATCGGATACGTAATCTATATTGAAAATCTAAAAAAAAGCTTACCATAAAATAATTTAAAAATTTAATTCTTAAATGGTTTTATTATGAATTTAATATTTTATGGACTTGAAAAATATTGTGCCTATTTCTTTCGTAAAAATGTTTTGAAAAATCTCAACTTTTCTTTCAGCGTTAAGATATCAGCAATACCCTGAAATTGCGCGAGAGAGACCGCGGGTTATTAGCTCGTCCTGAATATTCCAGCATACAAATATAGGGTCACCGCTACAAGTCCCATAGAAGCGCGCTACTGACGTGAAGAATGCGCGCCAGTTCTTGTGTCTGGTGCGAAGAGGCGCACGATGGCGCTACCTAGTGTTCGCCATAGTGAGATGACGCGACAGCGAAACCTCGCGTTGTTGTGAACACGTGTTATTTCACCCGCGCGACAACTAAAACATAAGAGATTCTACGTTAAATGTTTCTTGCTGTTACATAACGCACAGCCATAAATGCTTGCTATTTTTTTTAATAGATATGTTTTGAGAAGTTAAAATATAACATTAAACTGTAAAAACAAAACAAACAGTGCGTGTACCCATTTGATTTCACAGAAAAAAATTTAGTTCAAAAAAATCTTAAATACAATAATAATAATAATGCACCAGTTTAACGATTTTTCGAAAAATTAAATGCTGACACGCGTTATGTCGCTTCCGCCGTTTTGCTCGTACTGACGTCGTGGATGCGTCGGAACGTGATTGGTTAGAAATCTCGACGTCACTATCCGTGCTCCCCGAACAGGCGACCTCGGAGCCCGTGAAGTTGCACCTGCTGACAGTGGACGGACTGTAGCATAGCCGTGTTGCTGACAGTGGACGGACTGTAGCATAGCCGTGTTGCTGACAGTGGACGGACTGTAGCATAGCCGTGTTGCTGACAGTGGACGGACTGTAGCATAGCCGTGTTGCTGACAGTGGACGGACTGTAGCATAGCCGTGCTGCTGACAGTGGACGGACTGTAGCATAGCCGTGTTGCTGACAGTGGACGGACTGTAGCATAGCCGTGCTGCTGACAGTGGACGGACTGTAGCATAGCCGTGCTGCTGACAGTGGACGGACTGTAGCATAGCCGTGCTGCTGACAGTGGACGGACTGTAGCATAGCCGTGCTGCTGACAGTGGACGGACTGTAGCATAGCCGTGCTGCTGACAGTGGACGGACTGTAGCATAGCCGTGCTGCTGACAGTGGACGGACTGTAGCATAGCCGTGCTGCTGACAGTGGACGGACTGTAGCATAGCCGTGCTGCTGACAGTGGACGGACTGTAGCATAGCCGTGCTGCTGACAGTGGACGGACTGTAGCATAGCCGTGCTGCTGACAGTGGACGGACTGTAGCATAGCCGTGCTGCTGACAGTGGACGGACTGTAGCATAGCCGTGCTGCTGACAGTGGACGGACTGTAGCATAGCCGTGTTGGACCAGAGAAGGCGCGGAGCGGTATAATGTAGGTTAAGCGACGCGGCGTGACCTTGCGAAGGTTTCTGCTGTCGCAGGTACCTCCTGGCGCATTCGCGGAGATAGGAGTTTGTGTGTGTGTTCTCCCGTCTCAGCATTCAGCACCCGTCTCGTCTCCCTTGTGACTAAAACAGTTGGCATCGGTGAAAAAGGTTTGTGGGGGGGGGGGGGGAGAGATAGAGGAATGGAAGCGCCCAAAACATCTCCCTTAAGCCGCGTTCACACGAGGCCAGTGGCTGCAGTAGCTGGATCCACGCTAGAACAATGTAAGACCATCCTGGTACTGTAAACAGCACAGGTACTGGAACCGGTGTTCTGACGTTCCAGCAGCTGTGTCGACAAGGACAGCGATGAGGCTCTGGAATGCGCAATTCCTGGAACTCCCGGGCAACTGGCGACGTGTAAACATCAACTTGGAACAACACAACCCCAGCGGCGCGACAGCTGTAGTGGAAATGGCTGAGTGGAGTGGGTAGCCTTGTTTTTGTAGAATTTTACGAAACTCAATGTTTGTTGGATACAAGTGCAAATTTAAAGAATCGCGGCGCAAGGAGAAAAAAAAAAGCGCTTAATTTCATTCCGGAAAATCTGCATGTGCCAGGAACAGTGCTATAGGGAATAACTTTCCTCGTCAAGTTACCTTCCTTTTTAGCAAAACTTCAACTGATGTAAAAGCCGTTCATGTTTATCTTCTGGTATCCTAAAGTGGTTAACAAGCATGTCGTGATATTCGTCAGCAAGTTTACGTAGCAAGGTTTCTGATGCATCCATAGTGTTAGGTCTTAAAATCCAGTATTCCACCCACATGCTGTAATACTGCCTCTAGTTGGCGTGTGCAGCTAGGGGTTTCAATCCCGCAGTGATTTCAAACCCACGTGACAAACCCGCGTAGGTATTTTATATTCGACGAAATTCAATAAATAAAATGATAATTTTGTCAATCATCAAACTTAGTTGAATTAGAATTCTAAGAATCAATAATTGGTAGTGCTAAATGTACTCGGGTTAGCGACATTATTTTAGGTAGCTTGGCTTCTTATTAGTTAACTGCAACAAATCACATACCTACTTATATAATGACTATAACTTTAATTATAAAAGTGTTTTAATGATATAGTGGAATCTGTTGTTCTCAGTGTACTTTTAAAGCCAGCGGTTTGATCGTCAATAAAGTCATGCATCAGTAAAGTATTTTCCTTCACTCAATAAGTTTCGTATGAAGTAATTTTTTTAATATATATTTTTTAAATAGATGTATTTTGCAGTTCCTATTTTTTTTGTGTAGTATTCATTGTCTTGCTTAATCTCCATTTCTAGTTCTTCTTGTAGCGTTAAATTATTTCGCAAAGAGTTTTGGCTGTCATCTATCAACCGCTACAACTCTTGCAAATTCTAATTTTCGACGTCATCGCCTTTGATAACTCTGTATAAAAACGTTTAATTTATGGGTATATCTTATTCTTTTTCGGTATCATATCTGCAAGTAAACCAGCATCCCTATTACTTCAGTGCGCCTTTCTTTAACTCTTACACGAAGCGCCTCGGATAGTTCAGCGCTTAAAATTGTCTTGATTTTTCAACTTCTCTAAAATAAATCAAAAGGTTGTGTTTGCAGTTACTAGGGCAGTCTCTCTCCTACGTCGTTCTTTGACGCCTAATTTTAAGGGCTGCAAACTGTTGATTAGTACCTGCAATAAAAAAAAAAATCGGTTTGGTTTTGTTCTGGAATTAATGTAATACACCTTACGTGAATGGCTAAGAAAATTGTTGGACAAAAGTACCCCAATGCAGTGAAATTGTCTTGAGTTGTGGTAAAGGCAGTGGTTCTATAAATGTACGACGGCGGATTTTCCGCGAAACCACACATTTGTTGACGCGACTAGCGCTGACTGCGACTCGTTGCGGGCTGTGCGTGCGTGCGTGCGTGTGAGATGCAGCGGCAACGTCGCGCTAAGCGATCGGAAGAGTGCGGCGAATTTGACTGGTGCCTGCGCAATAAGCCACCCAGGTATGGGCCAGGGTTATTTAAACGTGAAAACTGTTTTTAAAAAAGGCTTCCCTAATACATATGTCCCGCCAGAGTTAGCGATGAAACGGTATTAGCTGTCGCCAAAAAAATTTAATATATCTCGTGACTCGAGGATTGCATCGCCAAGTGTTCTGTATGTTCTGAAAATAGATCACTTTACGTTGGCCTGTACTTCGCCACAGTGCTCCTACATCATTGAACGGGTTGTTTGGAAAAGAGGTGGGGGAGTTTGAAAAAATCGTTCTTTTTACGTTAACGTGTTTTCACCTGATAGTTTCATTTTCTTCAATTATAAAAGATAGCAATGTTTTGCAACGAAAAAAACAACCTTTTCAGTGTTCGGAATTTGTATCGAGCATCCTGGCAATAAACAGTCTTGAGGCATTTGTTATAGTTAATACCCTAGTGCCTCCGTTCGATCCTTAATAAAAACCGTTGACGGATCATGCCACTTCATTTGGAACAGTCACAGATGGCAATGTAGCCGGCGATTGTACGCGGGAACAGGATAGACGAAACAGTTTCCAGTCTTCCAGGTGCGTGGTAGTTGGGCACCGTGTTGTTTTTGACTCCGGGGGGCAGCTGGCATCGTCATTTCCCGAGGATGCGAACCATCCGCCTCCAGCTAGCGGTCTCGCCGTGAACGCGGCTTTCATGGCGTCGCGTCGTCGGCGGACGGCGTGTGCGGAGGGAGGGAGTGAGATGCGCGGTGCCGGGAGACGAAGGCCGAACAATGGGTTCGCTGAGCGCAGCAGCCGGGGGAACGCGATACCCGGAACAGGCCGCCTCGGGAGGTGTTGTTCCTCCAGCGGGCCGGGCGGGCACACGTCGCTTCCACGTCGTCGGGACTCCTTCCTTCACGTGTGTTCGCGTGCTTCCCTGGCTTGTTCCTCCGCGCCACGGTTCCACACTGTCCATGCAAGCGGACGACAAAACAAAAATTTACGTAACTGATTTAACTTAAAAAACAAAAAAAAAATTAAAAAAAAAAGAAAAATAAAGATTAAAAATTACTAGTAAGTATAAAAAATAATAATTTAATAAACACAAGTTTCTAAAGGTGACATTATTACAGACTAAATTCAGAAAAAAAAGGAAGAAAATAATTTTTATATAATCACGTAATTATAAATACTTTAAAACCTGTGTTTTTATGGAACTAATCAAATATATAAACGGTCTTAAAATTCTTGTAAATTTCCTTTTTTATTAATAATAATAATAATTTACGTCCTTTGGATGATTCTTGCAATGAAGAAGATTGATTTTATCATTATTTTGGACATTTTTTCATTACTTTTTATGTGCTGTATGTCCTCGAGAGAAACCGAAGAACGGACAAAATATACAGGAAACAAGCCGAAATCAGCCAGTATCGGTATCATGTGTTAAGTTTTAAGAATGCGCAGAGAATTCCGTGGAATGAATTAGCCTGAAACATTTTCGAGGCGCAAACGAATATTGGTGGGTTGACAACAAGCCAGTTGCACAAAAAAAAATACGGATCAAACAACTACTTCGAACAACACACCCGACGATAGAGCGACGCACGTGCGAACTCGGCGATGAAGTGAAATGGGGTATTCTGACAACACGATGACAGCACAGACGAACACAGAAAGGCACCATCCTCGTCTTGTAACTCCCGTTCACGAACACCCGCCTTCCGCCAATATCGGTATTATATGTAAAATAAAAAATCACGGGCTGATGAGCTAACCTCGCTTTCCAAGGTTTGACGGCTTCGGTTCGACGGTAGCGATGACGGGTTCCCCCGCCCGTGGACCTATTTGAGGTATTCTAGAATACAAACAAGCCACAGCCGGGGGAGTTCTACAGCACATCGTCGCCACAGAACAAGGAAGGAGATACAGAAGTGTGACTCTTACAGTTGTTGAATGGACTTGTGATAACAGCTGCTTCATGTTTTGCATAAAGTATCAAGTATCACTATACAGTTAAATTGTGTAACATGTTCTGTATTTTTTTTGTAACTTGCATCATGTAAATATTAATGTCTGCACATACATATTTGTAAGTAACGGTAATTACATGTATAACGTGACATGTTCTATATCCCGGAGCCTTGACTCCATGTGGGATCAACGGAACAAAAATACAAAATAAATAAAAAAAACAAACCATGTTTCGCGCGACATGTGACGCTATCTGTTAGGCGAGCCCATAAATAATAGCAAAAAAAAAAAAAACTCGGGATAGAGGTTCTATTACAAAGTTTTAGGTTTAAAAAAACTAATTTATCTTGGCGATTAATTTTTTAGTAAAAGTGATTTCAACTGTGCGAAAAACACTTAATGCTGTTTTGTAATTAAAAAAAATGGGGTTTCTGTAAAGTCGGTTTACGGACAACAATTTTACGTGATAACTTCATAAGAAAACATTGATGAAAAGTTGCATACTTTTTTAATTTTCAAATAGTATTTACAGTTTTTGCAAATTTAATTTAAATAATTTGTTTAAATGTAATCACGAACAATTAGTTAAAAAGCCCGCCTTAACCTGTTTGATATTATAGAAGATTTTCTCGCACGGTGGTTGGCCGGTTCTTGCACGCTCGGCTCAGGCGGAACGTGACAATTTAACGTGCGTGCAGCCGGCGTCCATCGATTTATAAGACGTTATCACGTCAAGAAAAGTAATGTTATATATAAATGAGTAGGAGATGAAAAAAAATAACTGGTATGCCACACCACAAAATATGTAGGTATCAAAATGGAGTGAATTAATTTTCACTGGTTGTTTTGCCTGATAATAGCTTATGTATTACTTCTCGCAATCAATGTAGCTATGTTAGCATTATATTATGAAAGCTGCTATCTAGCGGGCGGGCCCAAAAATACTTAAAAAAAACTAGGTATCAAGTCTCGGCACATGGAGTTTCTCCCCCATGCTCGTCGCTCACCGAAACATATCCGCCATTTTCCAAGCTCCTGTGCGCGAGGCTACAGTCACTGGCCGAAACTGAATGAACTGGTCAAATGGAACCATCCGCAGGCACTGTCGATAATGGGCATAGCCTCACATCTGGGGAGCATGTGAAATGACGGGAAGCCTTCTTTTCACAGACGAGAGAGCCAAACGCCCGATCGTGGATCTTCGGTTTTTTTTTTGTACATTGTAACTCATGATAACTAATGGTCAGTTAGGTTAGGTTAGCTACATTATAAATATTTTAAAACATTGTGGACGTTTGATTTGGTTAGGATAGCTACATTAAAGATACTGTGAAATCATGTAAACGGTTTCCTAGCCCTGGGTAGCTACATATTAAATAGTTATTTGCTAAGCAACCATGAAATGATTTTACAGTATTTTTAATGTAGCTATACTTACCTAATGTAACAAACCTTCCACAATGTTTTAAAGTATTTATAATGTAGCTAACCTATCCTAATCGACCGCAAAATTTAATGCCACACCGGTTTATACAATGAGATAGAACGAAAAAAAAAAGAGCGAGCATGAACTTCGGGTGTAGCTCTCTCGTCTGTTAAAAGGCTTCCCGTGAAATGACCCTCTGATTGTAGAGAGCACCAACCTTGGTTTGTTAGTTCCAGAAAATACCACTACAGGCTCGACAACACTCATGTCTGCCACCTTCTCACAGCGTGCATTTGAGGATGGCACTCCTGTTCCCTTTATCGGGCACAGACTAGTTCCTTCAACGGGAGTTCTTTGTTCTGTATTTACATTTAACATTCCACAATTAAGTTTTATTACAGTTTTATTGATTACTAATATTTACATTAAAAATGAATAATTGTTTTTAAAAATATCCGATCACAAATCACTGGCACTTAAAAATTGTTTACCTCAAGTCACTCAACGTCTCCCAAGTTCCGCAGGTCGCACTCCTGACTGGAGCTAGGCTAAACGGTGGTTCGCCCCTTACCACGCGCCTGTCTTCGCACACAGTCTCGCGCCACTCGGTCGCACTCTCACGATCCAGTCGAACTCGGGGACTCTACGCTACTTTCAGGGGAAGTCTCTTCACCTTCTTCGCCGATGTCGCACTTCCCTTCGCTCGGAATCCGCTCGGAACTCCGTAACCGTCGCGGGACCGTCGCTGGCGTCGCTGCCCAAGTACACGGACCCACCTTTTTACGAACCGACGAGAGCCGCTGTGACTGAGTCGTGCGATCTCGGGCCGACCCGACGCCCGAAACATCAAGAAAGCGGGTGTGTATTCCCGCCACTCCGCGCGGCAGCCCGCGGAATTCCCAAGGCCGCTCAGCGACAGATAACAAGTGCCGAGGAAGGACAATGCGCGGGGTGCGGAGGGGGTGGGGTAGGGGTGTAGCAACGACCCATATCCGGCTAGGCACGCGTGACATGCCTTACGTCAGTTAAACGGCACGTGACAAGTGGCCGTGCAGGGCCGCCAGCCAGCTCCGAAACTGGCGCGTGTCGCGTTAGTAACAGTATGCTTGGTTTTATTTTTAATTATCAATAGTACGGTTATTCAGAATTACCGTAGCAAAATTTTGTAAGTCACAGTATCTAAAAACTTGGTGCAGAGTGAGGATATTAGAACTAAAAAAAAAAAAGCCCATATTTAAAATAAAATATTTGGCATTCAGAACCGTAATTAATTGTTCTCGGCTTGATGTTGAGTTCTGGAACATTCTGAAAATAGTGAGAATATTGGCTAGCTGGAACTTCGCAGACAGCAACAGCAATGGCCGGCCCGCGCTGCAGAGAGGCGTGATAGCCCACGGGAAGTACATAGTAGCCACGTGGTTTGGGAATGTGGGGGGGGGGGGGGGGGGATGGGAAAGACAAAAATCCCAGTCGACCGAGCCATTAATCTCGACTTGATGGTCAGACCAGGGAGTGCTTCGTTTCGTGGAAGGAGGGGTGGTAGGGGGATGGCAGGCGAACCCGCCGGAACATGGCAGGGGGTCACGCCCGCCGGTGGCGCTAACATTTCCGTCGACCGGAAACCAATCGGCGCGCTCTCCTCTCCCACCCTGATCCCCCTCACTCATAAACTCCCGACGCACCTCTATACCATACCACCAGCCTACCGCCTCCACCACACTACTCGACTCAAACCCACCACTCCCCTCCACTTCCTCCCACAGCGGTCACCGTCATGACAAATGACCTGCCGCGCAGAGGCGCTTGGCACCTACTTCCCCCCCCCCCCCCCCCCAATCCTCCCACCACCACAACTCCAAAAAATTGCTGTTTCAACAAATTACTCCCTCGATAAGGCGAGAATTTCCATTATTTCCCTCTTTTTTTTTAAAGACTGTCCTCACATCTCCCTAATCCTTCGACCTCTAAGCTATTTTTGAAGTTATAGGCTGCTTATTTAGGCGTGTTATGAAAAAGATGATTGGCAGAGTGGATTTTTACGATGCGCGCGCACCATGCCGCGAAATGTTTACAGGATGAAAAAAAAAAGTTAAATACACAATAAGGCTGCACACAGATAAACATTATGTGTGCTTTTAAATCTTAAACTTTAGTGATTGATGTTAATTGCTCGTCCATATAATTAAAAAAATATATTTATTGTAAATATTAGTGATAGGAATTGTATAATAATATTGAAACGCGTGCTTATATTAATATTGATTCTGAGTATTTATTCAATATCTTTATTTTGTACTTTATCACTTCAGTCCTTTTATTATTTTATTTATATTTTTTGCATGTAAAATCTAATTTTATTTAATTTCTCCAAGTAAGTATTACTTCAAGCGCGCGTACATAAAGTAAATGCACTTTTTTCTTCTGCTTTCGAACTGGGCTCTCTGGTCGTTGATCGAGCCAACGATTTGCCGTTTACAATCAGCTCAAAGATTTCTCAATAATATCCACTTTTCGTCTCTTAACCACGCACCTGCCTCTGTCCCGACACGTGGTCTCGCACTTCTTGCTCGTTCGCCGCGCCCACAACACCGCGCCCGTGTATGAAAACCAATTTGACAAAGTGCGGTAACTAAAACTTTTTAATTTGGTATTCCTAAAACCTTACGTTTATCAAAGCCGATTAAAAAAAATTGGTTGTCTGTAAAGTCGGTTTACGGACGATAGTTTAACGTGACAACGTCATAAAAAAACATTGGTGAAATGATTGCATACTTTTATGAATAAAATTGAATCATTTTTATTGAATTATCACTATTTTGTATGGATACAAAGGAGGAGTGAAATGAAATCTACAATTTCATTGATAAATTTACTTTTATTTACACTCATTAATTCAAATGTGTTTATTACTTTAAAGAACAGATTATTTTAACTATAACATTTATACATGTTTGCTATTTAACTTCTTCAGATCTGTGTTTATTCTGTTAAGGATAGGAGGATGATAGGAAAAGTAGGAAACAAACGGGATTGTTTAAAGTTTAATGTGCTCGAAAAATTCCAATAGATAGTTTGTTCCGGGACACAGCGTAACGGGGCAATGTGCTTAACGGGACACTTTTTCGTGCGTGCAACCGGCGTTCATCGATTTATCAGACGTCAGGTCAATAAAAACTCACGGCCCAATTTGCGCCGCGTAATAACCTGGCGCCCGAAAGGTGCCATGCACTTTCCGGGAAATAATCTGATCGCTTACTATACCGCAATAAGGCAACGCCCGCGCTAGAGATCGTTTCCTTGTGCTTTGGCGGCCGTCTCGCAAGATAAGCCACTGCCCCATTTGACCGTGCCGTTGAGGACGGGTTTCCTCGCGCGCCGGATGGCCGTGGCTGGTGTGCTGACAGCGGGGAATACGCACCGGAGACGAAACCCAACTGACCACGAAATGCAGACAGCGCTGACAAGTTTCCAAACGCACAAGTAGCAGCCACCACAGACGGGAGTAGCCTACATAGGTACGTGCTTATCTCTCTGGACTGAGCGTCCAACGACACGGCACGGAGAAAAACGTTTGTTTGAATTCAAAACAAACATTTGTTTGAACATGGCGAAACAAACATTTACTTGCTGGGACAAAATATTTTGTTGGCCTGACCAAATTTGGCGAGTAACAAATTGATTTGTTACACCTAAAAAAATTAACAGATGAGTTGACAAAATTCTTTTTTTGGGTCAACATAATCTGTCCTACAAAGTATTTGTTTAAATAAACAGTATATATTTTTTCAGCCATATACAAATATTTTGTTGGAGCAAACAAGCCTTTCCCTCGGTGCAGAGCAACCAGGAGATGGATGGGTCATTTCAACGCAACCTGGCAGTGTTTGGAGAAGAGATACAGAGAGGTTTAGGCAACCCTACCCCAGCATCACTGCCAACATAAGGCTTACCCTTTGGTTGACACAAGGAATGTCCTGTCCCGAGAGTATCAAAAGGCGCTTAACCAGGTCTACCCTGGGACCCTTCAGACAACTCAGAGCTACTTGTACTCCTCAGACAACTCACAGAGCTACTTGTACTCCTCAGACAACTCACAGAGCTACTTGTACTCCTCAGACAACTCACAGAGCTACTTGTACTCCTCAGACAACTCACAGAGCTACTTGTACTCCTCAGACAACTCACAGAGCTACTTGTACTCCTCAGACAACTCACAGCTACTTGTACTCCTCAGACAACTCACAGAGCTGCTTGTACTCCTCAGACATCTCAAAGAGCTACTCGTACCCTTCGGGCAACCCGGAGAGCTACTCGTACCCTTCGGGCAACCCGGAGGGCTCCTCGTACCCTTCGGGCAACCCGGACGGCTACTCGTACTAGCTTCCCAGGCTAGCGCCGGACGGCTACTCGTACTAGCTTCCCAGGCTAGCGCCGGACGGCTACTCGTACTAGCTTCCCAGGCTAGCGCCGGACGGCTACTCGTACTAGCTTCCCAGGCTAGCGCCGGACGGCTACTCGTACTAGCTTCCCAGGCTAGCGCCGGACGGCTACTCGTACTAGCTTCCCAGGCTAGCGCCGGACGGCTACTCGTACTAGCTTCCCAGGCTAGCGCCGGACGGCTACTCGTACTAGCTTCCCAGGCTAGCGCCGGACGGCTACTCGTACTAGCTTCCCAGGCTAGCGCCGGACGGCTACTCGTACTAGCTTCCCAGGCTAGCGCCGGACGGCTACTCGTACTAGCTTCCCAGGCTAGCGCCGGAGGGCTACTCGTACTAGCTTCCCAGGCTAGCGCCGGAGCTGTTGGCCGCTCACAACGTCAGCCCTTCTCGTGGCCATTCTGCTCTTCGATCCTAGATCCAGTGATCTCGTCCCGGGAATGATCCAAGGATCATTTCTCTAAATGTAGCGCCAACCCATGCGGGACCACATGGTTCTCGTTCGCATGAACCATAGCTCTTACATTTCCAATCTTCCGACAACAGACAGCAGCTGTGTCAAAGAAAATGTTTGGATGCATTTATGTTCGTGGGCTGAATCGATGTATGTCGCTACAGTCGATCGTTAGACGGCCAGCAAATGGTTGATGCTATCTACTCGATATAGTAGAACAAATAGTCGCTTCCTAATCTTTTTTTAAATTTCAATAACGATTGGAAACCCATAACATAATATTTAAAAAGTTAATACAAACAGAAGCAGTTGGAAATGTGAATAGGTTTTTGATTAGAGAACCGCATATTTTAGGTTGCTTTCAAAGAAATACTACCTATTGTAGCCGTTATCATGGTGCGACTTCTAAAATTTTTATATAGTTTTTCGTTTCATAGTCCATAGATTCTAAAACCATCGTCAGTTCAAAGGTTTATATGTTATATTTATGTATATATTTATCAACATTTATTAATATGGAAAGTATTAAAGTCGAAATATAAGCATTTCAAACCTTTTTAATATGGTTAATTCGGGGGAGAAGAGGTCGTAACACTAAGTATAATTTTTGATACTTGTATATGACCTGAAATTTTGTAAATTAAACTCTTAATATTTATGTCTGATAAAAAAAAATGCCGGCCATATCTACTTGCGCTGTGTCGATCAGAGATCATTGCTGTGAACCCACACGACAGTCGGTAAACGGGGGTTTCCAACGATCTTCGTTCACTCAGCGCTCGCAACACAAATATGGTGCGACGGCAAAATGTGTTTGAGCTTACGATCAAACCAGCTCTATGACTCTAGATCATGCCTTATGAACTCTTAATGGTGCAACTGGCCATTAGGGCCAGGAATTGATTTCGCTGGGGAAAAGGGGGGGGGGTTAAATAAACGACCATATGCATCGCCTTTTCCGCTCGGGACATTTGCCTAATGAAGCAGTCCCGGGCGTGCCACAAGTAAGTGACGTCACAGCCATTTCGGACCCCGGGACCGAGTACCAGACCTTTGAATATATATACTGTATATAAGTCGCCTGCCCAGGTTAAAATTTCTAATACGGTTTGAGGTAGTTGGTTAATTCACCGCCGCAATCGCCACCATCTCTAGGGCATCGACTTGTGGTGTTCCCTAGCGGACAAGTGTCGAACTCTACAAACACCCCTTCCCCCTCCCGTTGAACTACCTTGAGCTGCAGTGAATGATAGATGGGGGGTGCGGGGAATGACAGCGGGCGACAGTGCTGCACTCTAACGTGTAAATAACAACTAAGACGATACAGGGCGTTACGGCAGCGCACTGCAGCGGTGAAGTTCCCAAGCTGCTCATTATACGCTTCTGATAAAACGTAGAGAGTAAATCCTATCTACTCGCGACTTCTGTACAGTATATATGTTCAAAGACCAGACTGAGTACTGGGGCAGCGAACCGCGAAGCCAGGAAGGAGTGCTAGGTCACGGAATGCCTCCCTCTAACCGCCAGTGTTGAATTCCTTCAAGCTTGGTTTGGATGGCTTTGTTTTAATGGATAGCAGCGCTACTGAGTAGCATATTAAAATTTATTTTTGAGGTCTTGGCTGAGGCACGAGCCAGTTCAGTTCGGTAAAGCGAAAAAAAAAATATGACCGTAAAAGGGGGGGGGGGGGGGGGGATTTACTGTGTATCGATAAGTAGTGTAAATGTTTAGGGTGAATTTAAATTTTATCTGTTAGTATTATTTAGTTTGCGGGCATTGATATTTGTTATCTACACAAAGTGGCAGCATAGTGTGCAGAGTTTTAGTTATTATGTAAATATATGGCGTTTTTTTTATCATAGGTTTGAACGTTTGTGGGCTAAGTATTTTTTACACACAGAAAAAGAAAATTGTGAACGTTTACAAAAATTGTTTTTGCAAACCCATTGCCAAGACACATGGCTATTGTTATTTTTTCATGCATGAAATACGTTTTATGAGTTATAAATGTTTATATTTAGTGATCCGAGCATTTTTTTTAATCAATGGAAAAGAATTGATTTGGGTGTATCATGCCTTTTAATGTGCGCAGTTAATTCTGGAAAGCTATTCAGGAAACTGTTTATAAATAACTTTTAACTATTGGAGGTACTGGGACAACACAAAGCATAATTTACCGGGTAAGAATCCAAACCCAGTATCATTGCAAACACTATTTTGTAGTAATAAATACAGTTGTTTTCATGTAAATGCACACATTTGCAAAATCCTAAGAGATTCCTAACACCGCGAGCAAATCCTCCCCCTTCCCCCAATCCTCTTATTGACAAAAGCGGGCAAGGCCTGCGGAGAGCTAGAGAGTGTTTGAACGAGGAACGAGACACTGGGCCGAAAGGCTCTTGGGCCGAAAGGCTCTTGGGCCGAAAGGCTCTTGGGCCGAAAGGCTCTTGGGCCGAAAGGCTCTTGGGCCGAAAGGCTCTTGGGCCGAAAGGCTCTTGGGCCGAAAGGCTCTTGGGCCGAAAGGCTCTTGGGCCGAAAGGCTCTTGGGCCGAAAGGCTCTTGGGCCGAAAGGCTCTTGGGCCGAAAGGCTCTTGGGCCGAAAGGCTCTTGGGCCGAAAGGCTCTTGGGCCGAAAGGCTCTTGGGCCGAATATTCAAAAATGTATCTCTCTGAGAATTTGTCTTAGCTCTGGCAACATGCACTAAACCTGACATCTCGGTGGAATGACGCTCCTAGAAGTGCCCGCTACCCCAGTGAACCCAGACCCACCAGGATCCTCCATGAATCAGCGCCGGCGACTCGCTGGGTCTAGGTCGTTAGGCGCGGCGAGATGTGCGGCGGCGATACAGCGATACAGCGCGTGGCTATCGCCGCCGGTCATCTTGATTACCTGCGAGGCGCCGCGGGGTGCCTAATGTGGTCGGGTATTACCGCCTCCGCCACGTAAAAACACACACACATATTTCCACTCCGACCTTCGAATGTCGCCTCCACAGTCTGCAAGACGCCAGAACAAGGCCATAAATAATATATATATATATACGTGTCTCTCAGTACTTGCCAGAGATGTCTGTCTACACGTAACCTTGGAAACCAGCAAATTCATGTGTTCTCATGATCCAAATACACTTATAATACGAAACTCGGACACGAAATTTGACGGCGATATTTTTTTTTCCAAATAACCCTAGAGTGATACACACGCAAAGTGTTTCTTCAACTAAATTTCTAGACACGAATCACATGGTATTCACACCCACCCCTAGAATTCGCTGCCGGAGCAGCGACTTAGACTACCGAATCATTCAATTTGCAAAGCGAAATTTTAAATTGTTTAATAAAATGGGTTCTATAAATGTGCAAAAGACCTGGTAAAATACTAAACCCCGACTTTGGACCTGATTATTGACCTGATTTGTAATGTGTCCCTTTGGTTCACTCCATCCGACACAGTTGGCAACACCTTAGTTGTTACACATTTCCGTTCCATATTCAGAAATTATTTCCCAAGTGCCTTATACTGAGAGCTAAGACGTTGCACATCAAAAACCCTGCTTATTGCAAACTCAGGCTAAGGAAACAACTTTGGAAACACCTACTTACCATGATCCCTTCGTGGCTTACCTACTGGTTGAATCTGTGCGTGAAAGTATGTGAGACTGGTTTAATGATGTAAGTTACTCCGTATTATCTTGCTTTGGCTAAGCGCTATATCATAACAGTTAGTTACATTCCAGCTCTGTAATTTTTGTAATTTTGTAATGTGACGTCTTTTCTTGGAACATTTGGCTATAGCATAATTCTGCTTTACTTCTTAATACCTATTTTATCATCAACTATGTTAATGTTATGCTTAGTTTTTAAAATTTTAATGCATTTAATAACAGAAAATGTGGTTAAGAGTAATTAAAGGCGAATTGTTTTAAATTCGCTACCAATAAAGATCATAAATAAATAACACGCATATTGTCTTCCTGTTTGCTGCAGGCGTTCGTGTTATAAACCACGCTTAAACAGGATGCATAAGTTCAAAGTTTCCGAGCACCCGATTATAATCTACGCCCGACGTAAAAAAAACCGCAACAAAAGCATTGGTCAACTTACAACTTCTTTCGTTTGGACTTGAAAGTGACGTGTTCCGAAAACATTTTAAGATGCAGATGCTATATGCATAGAAGGTTCATATAAGTAGGTATTGTATTTATTTTCTATTTATTACGTTGTAACTTGAAAGATTTAGGACAGCAAAAAATATTTTTAATATTTTTTTTTTTACAATTTAATGTTTCATTATAAACATAAATGGTCAAAAGAAGCCCGCGGAAGAAATTAGTTTTCTAATGTTTTACAATTTCAAGTTGTAGGTGGTTCTGTCTTGCTATTTTCGTGCGGTCTAGACGACCACGGATTTTTTTGCGTAAGAGTCGTTACTTCCTTGCGTAATTTAGAAACCCAGCTTAAGGCTCTTTACCACACGCAGAGTAGGTTATTCATATGTCTTAACTTTACTATTGCTCGTGGATATCGCACTTTAATTCACTATTGCATTTTGTGTATAGAAGTTCCTCAACAGGTTTTTACTGAATATCATCTAACATAGGGGAAAAAATGTCATGCAACTTCCAATAAATTACGATCACTTGCGTTTCCTTTTACAGCTATAAAATAACGTTTAGTAAACATCTGGCCAGGAGATTTTGTGGCCAAATTAAAAAAAAAGCAAAAGGAGATATTGGAATAAATTTACAGGAAAATCTCTTTTACAGTTTAAAGAACATGAAATAAGCAACACGACGTGTGAGACGTACAGATAAATTCTAAGAGAATTTAGGGAAGCTAAAAAAAGTTTTTTTTTGGGGAGGGGGAGGATTGGAGTGAGTACATTTCCGAAAAAAATACATTTTTTTTGTCCTGGCCACTTCGATCATACCACTGGTTACTTCATAATTCTTGCAGTCCGATCTGTCGTATCACTGATAAGAGCGTCTCGCTACGAATTAGACAAAGGTCCCGCGTTAGATTCCCAGTAGTATTCTGGGACTTTTAATTGCTAAACCTCTCTCCCTTCTGAAGAGGCGAGGCAACTCAAGACCCACCGTGCTGAGAGTCGAGTGATAACTTTTAAGGGGTGTCTCCTTGTTAAGGTCATTTTTTATTTAAGTTAAAACACTGGTAAACGTGTATAATTTTTCAATGGTTTAATTTTTACGAAATTAAGTACTGTATACGTATACATCGCATACAGTTTGTATAACTAGTTACCAGAGTTACATGTTTTAAATTTTTCGGCTGTGTAGCTAAATAAGGAGAATAAACTGGAAAACAGAACTAGAACTTTTTAGGTGTATCTGCAATTAGTATACTTCAAGAAATTGTTAGAATTTCTTTCAGAAAATATTAAGTTTTACATGGCCTTTTAAAATTCTCAAATTTTTAAGGTTTTTGACAGCCAAACCGAATACAATTAGTTTTTGTAAAATAAATGCAAACCATATCATGAAGTAGCCAGTTTTGGTTTTTTTTTTTTTCAATTTATTCTCCTAATTTATGCAGCAGAAAAACGTTAAAAATGTAATTTTTACACCTAATTATGGAAAACGTATGCGATGTTTTTGTTTTTCATTTCGTGAAAGTAACACCATTTCAGAAGTCTCCAAGGTAATTTGTGAATAATGTACTCATGACCTAAAATGGAATAAACCCGAACAAATCGCCGACCTCGATTACCCCAGCTTAGAGCAAGCAGTGAGTCTGTGGTTAACTTAGGAGCTAAACTTCAAATAAAACTCTTTTCTGGAGAGCTCGTGCCAGTTTGCTTCGGCTCCCGTATATGATAGGTGACCCAAATATGAGACCCTTGGTTATCTTGACAAGTAAGAGCTGCTACCTATCAGCCGCTCTTGGAACTACCAGCAGCCTCCATTTCCCAACCACGGATAGAGTGAGACTTTTATCTGATGCGTGCGAGATCCAGAATAACAGTTTATACGATTTTCTTCATTTTGAGTTTTCGTGAGTGGCATCTTGCAGCTTTATTATCGACATAGAGGTACGTTTATATTAATTATCCATTCATACTCTCTTATGAGCAGTGAAGTAAGCTTCCATGTGTATAAATAAGGAACTATGGCAGTTTAAAATTTCAGCCTTGTTGATGTGTTTTGTAGCGGCCATTATAAGGTGCCTAATATGAGACCACTTACGTGTCCTAATTTGAGATATGGTCTCATATTAGGAGAAAGGGTCTCATATTAGGTGATTTAGATTTAAAATAATACTGTCGCTGTAAGAACAGTAACTAATAAGTTTAATTATATATAAAATATCTTAAAATTTTGTAATAGAAAATAGTTAGATATGTAGGCCCAGTGAGTAGTAATCCTTACAATTATTTTGTCATAGATGACCCCGCCAAAACGCAAGAAATGGGACCCAGAAATGATGATTGGTGCTGTTCGAAGTGTGAGAGCAGGTGAAATGGGCTACAAGCGGGCCGCAAAATACTTTTGCGTTCCAAAAGGAACTCTTGAATGGTAAATAAAAGATAAAAATAAGTCCCCTGAAGCTTTAGTAAACGTTCAGTTGGGTAGACGACCAGTTTTGACGGATGAGTTGGAATCGGAATTAGAGCGTTACTGTGTTGATATGGATTCCCGGTTTTATGGACTGAGAAGAAAATACATCAAGCGCTTAGCATTTAAGTTAGCATTAAGGAATGGCATTAAACATCCTTTTTCAGAAGACAAAAAAACAACTGGCAGGAAGTGGCTAAAAGGGGTTTTAAAGCGCCACCCACAGCTCTCTGTCCGCAGTCCTCGGGGAACATCGTTTGCAAGAGTGAAAGGTTTCAATCCTGACAGCGTTTCGAAATTTTTCGATTTATATGGAAGAGAATTGGAAAAAATTGATAACCAGCCACACCGTCTTTACAATGTAGACGAAACAGGAATAATTGTTGTACAGCACAAGCACAGCAAAGTGCTCACCTTGAAGGGTAAAAAGAATGTGGGATGCTTGACATCAGCAGAGAGAGGTTGTTTAATTACAGTTGTAGCTTGCATGAATGCAGTGGGATCATTTGTTCCACCTTTAATTGTCTGGCCGAGAAAAAAACATGAAGGATGAATTAATGTGTTGGGCTCCAACAGGTTCAATATCAGCATGTCATCCATCAGGATGGATACAGACGGACATTTTCACGGTGTGTTTCGACAATTTTCCTAACATTTGTGAAACCATCCAAGGAAGATCCAGTCCTGCTAGTTTTGGATGGACATAATTCTCATACCAGGAATATTTATCTTCTTGAGAAGGCCAGGGAAATCCACGTTTCGATCATCTGCTTACCTCCACACTCATCTCATAAGATGCAGCCGTTGAATGTAGGTTTTATGTTCCCTCTCAAGACATATTACGCTCAAGAAGTAGAATACTGGCTGCGCCAAAACCCAAATCATGTTGTTACAAACTTTACAGTGGCTAAACTTTTCAATGCTGCATACCAAAGAGCAGCAACAATGGAAATATCTGTTAATTCTTTTAATAAAACAGGTCTGTTTCCATTTAACCGAAACATATTTCGTGATTATGAATTTGGTGCTTTCTCTAAATCATTAAATGGCCAAGAAACTAGAGAAGATAATGGAGCTCAAGAGAATTCAGATACAGCCATTTGTATAGAAGACCAGAGCCACCCAAGAGAAACTTCTATGCAGACAGATCAGCCATGTTGCAGCAGTGCAGTTAGGCCCTTTATCAGACCTGTGGATATTTCACCTACACAATTTTCCTTCAAAAGAAACATCCAGTAGATGTGACAGTGCTAATGTTATCACATCATCGCCATACAAAACAAGCTTGGATGAAAATGTCGCAAGAAAGAAAAAGGCTGAAGCTCATAAGAAATTGGTTCTTGGGAAACAGAAAGGAAACGAAGCTAGACCTACAGAAACTAGATCTTGCAACACGGACAAATTAAGGATTACTACCAAATCATTCATCGCTGTAGATTCTGAGGACTCTAGTGACGAAAATATTTCGCTGCATGACAGTTCACATGAAAGTGATGATGAAGCAGAGTGTTTGTTATGCGGCTGCCTTTTCTCAGAGGACAAACATGGCGAGAAATGGCGGCAGTGCCTCTAGTGCTATGGGTGGGCTCATGAAGATTGCGGAGCTGATCCATGTTTTGTGTGTCCTAACTGTAACAAACAAAAGTGCAAAAAGTGACTAAATGATATCAAATATGGAATTTGTAACATAATGTAGGGGGTGTCTCATATTAGGAACACATTTTTGTTTTCACAAAATTTAGCATTTTTTATTTTATTTCTTAGTTTAATTATTTTCTGTTTTAATACAATTGCTTAATCCTGCTTTGAAGTAAAAGTGCATTACATAATATATCATCTAAGATAAATAAATCTACCAATCTTGGTTTTAATAACAAAATATAAATATTTTTAAAAAGGGGTCTCATATTCGGTACACTTGCCCTACTAAATGAAATAAATTTCCCCCCCTGGTGCAGGGAAGAAAAGTTGGCATTGTGTTTTAGTTCGCATGAAAAATTGAGTAGTTTTGGCCCTTATCTTTACGAACGGACATGCTGGTTTAGAGCCCTGTTGGGGCAATCAATCAGTTTGTAACACCTCTCACTATCACTCTCACTATCACTCTCACTATCACTCTCTCTCTATCACTCTCTATCACTCTCTATCACTCTCTATCACTCTCTATCACTCTCTCTCTCACTCTCTCTCTATCACTCACTCTCTCTATCACTCTCACTCTCTCTATCACTCTCACTCTCTCTATCACTCTCACTCTCTCTATCACTCACTCTCTCTATCACTCACTCTCTCTCTATCACTCACTCTCTCTATCACTCACTCTCTCTATCACTCTCTCTATCTATCACTCTCTCCCTCTATCACTCTCTCCCTCTATCACTCTCTCTATCTATCACTCTCTCTCCCTCTATCACTCTCTCTCCCTCTATCACTCTCTCTCCCTCTCTCTATCACTCTATCACTCTCTCTCTATAACTCTATCACTCTCTCCCCCTCTATCACTCTCTCTCCCTCTATCACTCTCTCTCTCTATCACTCTCTCTCTCTATCACTCTCTCTCTATCACTCTCTCTCCCTCTATCACTCTCTCTCCCTCTATCACTCTCTCTCCCTCTATCACTCTCTCTCCCTCTATCACTCTCTCTCCCTCTATCACTCTCTCTCCCTCTATCACTCTCTCTCCCTCTATCACTCTCTCTCCCTCTATCACTCTCTCTCCCTCTATCACTCTCTCTCCCTCTATCACTCTCTCTCCCTCTATCACTCTCTCTCCCTCTATCACTCTCTCTCCCTCTATCACTCTCTCTCCCTCTATCACTCTCTCTCCCTCTATCACTCTCTCTCCCTCTATCACTCTCTCTCCCTCTATCACTCTCTCTCCCTCTATCACTCTCTCTCCCTCTATCACTCTCTCTCCCTCTATCACTCTCTCTCCCTCTATCACTCTCTCTCCCTCTATCACTCTCTCTCCCTCTATCACTCTCTCTCCCTCTATCACTCTCTCTCCCTCTATCACTCTCTCCCCCTCTATCACTCTCTCTCCCTCTATCACTCTCTCTCCCTCTATCACTCTCTCTCCCTCTATCACTCTCTCTCCCTCTATCACTCTCTCTCCCTCTATCACTCTCTCTCCCTCTATCACTCTCTCTCCCTCTATCACTCTCTCTCCCTCTATCACTCTCTCTCCCTCTATCACTCTCTCTCCCTCTATCACTCTCTCTCCCTCTATCACTCTCTCTCCCTCTATCACTCTCTCTCCCTCTATCACTCTCTCTCCCTCTATCACTCTCTCTCCCTCTATCACTCTCTCTCCCTCTATCACTCTCTCTCCCTCTATCACTCTCTCTCCCTCTATCACTCTCTCTCCCTCTATCACTCTCTCTCCCTCTATCACTCTCTCTCCCTCTATCACTCTCTCTCCCTCTATCACTCTCTCTCTCTCTATCACTCTCTCTCTCTCTCTATCACTCTCTCTCTCTCTCTATCACTCTCTCTCTCTCTCTATCACTCTCTCTCTCTCTCTATCACTCTCTCTCTCTCTCTATCACTCTCTCTCTCTCTATCACTCTCTCTCTCTCTATCACTCTCTCTCTCTCTATCACTCTCTCTCTCTCTATCACACTCTCTCTCTCTCTATCACTCTCTCTCTCTCTATCACTCTCTCTCTCTCTATCACTCTCTCTCTCTCTCTATCACTCTCTCTCTCTCTCTATCACTCTCCCTCTCTATCACTCTCTCTCCCTCTCTATCACTCTCTCTCCCTCTCTCTATCACTCTATCACTCTCTCTCTATCACTCTATCACTCTCTCTCCCTCTATCACTCTCTCTCCCTCTATCACTCTCACTCTCTCTATCACACTCACTCTCTCTATCACTCTCTCTCTCTCTATCACTCTCTCTCTCTCTATCACTCTCTCTCTCTATCACTCTCTCTCTCTCCCTCTATCACTCTCTCTCCCTCTATCACTCTCTCTCCCTCTATCACTCTCACTCTCTCTATCACACTCACTCTCTCTATCACTCTCTCCCTCTCTATCACTCTCTCTCCCTCTCTATCACTCTCTCTCCCTCTCTATCACTCTCTCTCCCTCTCTATCACTCTCTCTCACTCTCTCTCTGATTTTCACTCGAAATAAAGAGACGTAGATTTAACCTCTGAATTAGTTGAAGCAGCAGTGATGGGGGGAGAAAAAAATCGTGTCTATGAATTTTTTTTTCCCCCACAGCGCGCCCCAGGAAGCTGGAAGAGTGAATTGTTTTCACGTTCGAAGGCGCAGCGTCAAAGCGGGCCCGTGCAGAGACGCGCAGGGGGTATGGAAATGAAGACGTGCACATCACGAGGTGCCGTTTTCAATCCTCGGGCAGCGTCGCCGGCGGCGCGTGTAAGGTTTTTGGGAGAGAATGAAGAGGGGGGGGGGGGTGAATATATTTGGCAACGCCGCGCGCAGACCTGGCACTTGGCGAGAGGGGGGAGGTTTCGGAGCTAGGGTGGAGCTGTCACTTAGCATTTTCCGGGACGCGGGAGTCCTCGGGATATTATTCAGAAAAATTTTTCGGTCGGAGTGGGCTTCACTTTTGTTCGTCTTGGGGGGGGGGGGGGGGGTGGTTGGGGGGGGGGGGTTGAAGGGTCTGCCCTGCAGGTATGAGACCTTGGTACGGGATAGGGTGGTTTTGTGGGGAGGAATGGGGGTGAGTACACATGGGCAACATGTGGCCTCGACCCCTCCCAGTGATATCGCCTGACAGTCGCTCCAGTGGGACGGGTCAATAAATCAGTCCACAGGACCACGGTTTTCGTTTCGGCACGCGCACGCGAACATCTCATTGAACTCTCTCCCCCTCCCTCCCATTTTAGTTTTATTAGGGGCTGGGAAAACATCTGTTAGGTTCATATCAGCTGTCTTCTCTCTCTTTATAAGTTTATATATATTATATATATTATATATGTTATATATATTATATATGTTATATATATTATATATGTTATATATATTATATATGTTATATATATAATATATATAATATATATATATAATATATATATATATCACCATACTTAACAAACTAGTTGTCACGCTGTCTAAAATTTATTTTGAATACTTTCGATGTTTTTTTTTTTTGCGATAGAGAGACTTGGCCTAAACGTAAACAAAGCGCGGTAAGTGCGCGCGAAACGCACTCTCGCCTTTGCAGCACTTAGGAATTTTAATTTTTTAATATATATATTTTACCGAAGGGGATTAAAAAAAAATTGCCGATATAGAAATTAAACGTGGTCTCACAAAAACTTAATTTCGAGAGATAAACCGTGACATTAGTTCACCAAAATATATGTTAAGGCCCCCACCTACCCGGGCGCACACGCTGTGCGCATAGTTTCAGGGGTGGGGGGGGGGGGAACACGCTATTAAAAAGTTTCTAAGGATACCAGAGTGGGTTCTGTTTGCGAATAGAATTCAAGGTTATGCTGAGGGTGAACGAGTAATTATGTTTCTCGATTCGTTTTCATCTGTATTTTTAGACGAGTTAAAAAGATCACTAAACTGTGTTTTCAGAATAATTTTTAGCCACAAAACATACGCTAGAGATACTTGAAAGCGTTCGAGGGAATTGCAACACGCCTTTTATCTTCTCCCCGCTTTATAATGTTAGGGTTGCCGCTCAAATCTGAGTTGGCGTATGCACGACGAAAACTTGCGTGCCAATGCGCAGTCTTGCGCTTAGAGGCGATACCGCACTAGAAGCACCAGTGAGCGTCGCGCTTATGATCCCGTCTACCCGACACATACACCGCTGATTAGGCGGGGCCTTTTTAGAAATGGCAGACAACGTTGCAGACGCATCCAGCAAAACATAAGTCGTAATGCTTATGTATAGAAACATCGGTACGAATTTGTCCTAAACGCGGAGTCTTATGATTTCGTGTGCTTGTCAAGAGTTCGTAAACAATCATGCGATGCTTGCGAGTAACTGTTGGAAAATTGTGTAACTAGTGTTCCATTTTGAGAAAAGTTAAATTACATAAGACTTCTGTCACCAACTGACGTTCTTAACTTTCACGTTTCGGTTACTGGAGTAGTGAAAGGGCCTACACTCGACACGCTTTCCCGTGAGAGAGTATCAGCAGAGACGACTGATTATTCATTCTGTAAAAAAATGTTGTATTCAAAATTATCAAGTTATTTAATGTATGACTCATTTAAGCTTGCTAAGTTAGCATACTATTTTTTTTGCAGTAGAAATTGTTAGTCATAAAACTATAACTTTTTTGCAGCATAAGTAGTGTAAGAATCCCCCCCCCCCAAAAAAAAAACTTTTTTTATATTTGCAATTTTTGTTCAGGATTGCGTGACCACAATTTGGAGTCACATTATCTCATCATTTGACGAAGGGTGGGAAGTTTTTTATTCTTAACTGTCCTTTTTTTTTTTTTTTTTTTTTTTTTTTTTTTTTTTTTTTTTTTTTTTTTTTTTTTTTTTTTTTTTTTTTTTTAAACAAGGTGTTCATGGTTGGACATTGATTTTGGGACATCTGATTTTGGGAAATCTTTAGTAAGGCCTGTTGTGAGGAATAATTCCAGTATCTCCAAGATCGCCACTACTTCCGTATTTTATTTTATTTATTTTTAAATATATTACAACTTCTATATTATTTTATAAAGGCTAAGCGTGGTTTCACAAAAATTGTAATGTATGCCACATGCTGGAATTAATTGTTTCGGTTTTATTTTACCGCCTGATATTTCTTAATTTTTTTTTCATCAAAAATATAGTTTCAGATGAAGTCAAGTGACGTAATTTATTTTAAAACTCATGTAATGGAAAAAAAATATTGTTTGCTTGATTTAAACTTTACTGCAAAATTATAATAGTGCACACCAATGCCTGATAGAAAATATTAGTGTTAGAATTTAAGTACTAGATACAATTCTAGAACATGCAATATTAAAAAAAATATGGTTGAAATATTAGATTGTAATATTTATATTTTGGCGAAATTACTGTTTCATACAACTTTGTTACGAATGTAATTTTATCTTTATAAAATTTTTCTCCCAGTTATCCGTTTACGGTTTAAAATGCACAAAACGTCAACAATTCACTTACGCTGGTCACCAACATTACTGGCTGATCCAGTCAAACATCCGTCAAATTTTCTAAAATCTGTCCTATAAGTATATAAAAAATGTTTTGACGCAAGCGAATACCATACAGCATCTGAGCAAGTGATTTGTTTCCTTGATATCATTATCCTATTTGCATTAGATGAAAAGTTTTTTTTGGAAGGTTTGGCAGCAGAAGCCTTCACCAGTGACCAACCCTCTCTCTTCGCGAACTATTTCGTTCCTTCCGACTTTACCTGCCCCACTCTGGCCCCGTCTGGAAAGCTAAGAGTTGTTTGGAATGGTGTTTGGTGAAGGGGGTAGTGGGGAGGGGGGAGGGATGAGCTGTCACGCTTCCAACAGGGCTGCCAAGGCTCCAAAGGAACCGCCAACAAGACCACAACACCACTAGCAACAAACAGCACTTAGAATGCCAACGGTTCTTTGAGCCATAGGATTTGGCAAAAACATTTTTTTCGAAGACAAAGGTCTGTAACGATACCAGCACAGGTAGCCAAAGCGACTTCTTTTACGACGAAATTGGGCGGGGGTTGTGTTTGTGTCTACAGACGTGCAGACAAAATCAAACAAAGAAATAATTTCCAACTTCGAATTTTGAAAGCGACAAGAATTTGCTCCGAAAGTTCATGAATTATTTTTAATAGCCACTACAATTATCCTTAAAGTGATATATTATAAACATTACATGACATTTTTATTGAAAATTCTATTTATTTTAATATTGTACACAAGAAAATTAGTTATTATACATGTAATAATAAAAAATATTTGAGGAAACTAGATGTGATATAAGTGCATGTGCACTAGTAACTGATAATTTTAGCAGCAAGAAATTGTTACCACAAAAGAAGAATATAATGTAAAAATTTAAAAGGTTGTAACTAAAAAAAAGTTTCCCAAAAAATATACGGGCATACAAAAGACATACCAACGTTTTTTAAATAAAATTATAAAATTCAAAGATATAAGTATATTTATAAAATAAAAACAAAGATCGAAATGGCATAAGTACAAAATCAAAATATCATTCGAAGATTCCTAGTGACGCGAACTTAGATTTTCAGAAAGGGAATTTTTTTCAGTTTTTCTTTTAGAGCTAAAATTTCTGAGGTAATAAGTTTTTTTTAAGTAATTATAACTATATTTATTTGCAGGCCGCCTAAGGCACCCAATTGAAAAAAGATTAATATAACACTTTAGTTTAATAAGAATAGGTACTTGCCCAAAGATATATAAAGAGAGCACTATACTGTACACGTTCTGGGCTCGTTTTTGTCTCGTTTTGCGATGATTCGTCTCCCGCCCTAAAAAAAGAGATAATTGCACAAAAGAATAAGACAGTGTCTGCGCATGCGCTTGTTTAAGAAATTATTTAGGTATCCTATACAGTCATGTGGATGCATTGAAATTATATTTTCTACCAGCGCGCTCGCGTTTCTCATTGTTGAACCAGCAGTGTAGAGAGCGCTGTTGAGATAGCCCCTGCATTTCCCGCATAGATAGCGCTACCTGTTATGAATTACACATTTCGTTTAGAGATTTGTCGTGCTCCAAATGATAAAATTGTTTGAAGAAACAGTAACACGCACAGTTTTTCTTGATGGTGTATTTCAATAGTGAGTAATATTTATTGTTAATTAATTATTATTCGTTGATCAATATATCCTGGAGCAGTTATTTTGAAATGAATAATAAATTTGTTCATGTTTATTTTGAAAATTGTCTTTCTATCTCTCTGCCGTTTTACCCCTTACTGCATACTTGACGTCGAGGTTTGAATTGCCAAAGAAGTTTCACTTCTATCAGGTGTACTGTTTCACGCGCCCTTTGATTTAAATGTTTGATAGAAATATCTTAATTCAAAATTAACATTTCATGCGGAAAAATAACTGAATGAACACTTAACAAAGATTTCACAGAAAAGAACGAAGAATAACCAAACACACCTTACTGCAGTCTGAGGGATCAGGTTATTTCGCGAAAAAATACCGATGAGGAAATGATCGCGTATCGGCCGAAGGAAAAAATAAATAAATAAAACTTAACAGCCAAACGGCACCCTTAAAGAGTATTTTTGGAATCTTCAGTTGCGTTGTGGCGAATCGTCGCGTGGACTTCACTGGTAGCTCAGACTTGTTGCTTAATCAGGCCATACCGCCGCACGGTAAGCTGCAGCTGTACTGTCATCACAGTCATTGCGGGCCTCGAGGTCCGAATGCCAGACCCGGGCATCGAACCGCGGGCCCGCGTAGAGTTCCAGGCCGCGGATTGCCGCCCACTACCTCTAGTTGTGAAAATAGATATTAGGTTTTAATGGTGATGTGGATAACGGATGTTTGGTGGCCCTGAGGTGTTGTGAGTTGGGTGGTTTGACGGGGTTGCAGTAGGGACTCGAACCCGTGGTAGCAACGAGCTCGCTACGTAGGAAAACTCGAAAAGAAAAAAAGAAGTCTTGAAGGAGGTCGTGAAGGGGTTGGGTATTGTTTGGGACTAGGAATCCACCCCTTCCTACCCTTTACCACATGTATTTTTTTTTGCAGCATCTTGACCATGCTGGCGAGTCCCGGTTGAGGGGGTGGTGTGAGTGGGTAGTTTTGTTTTTATTTTATTTTATTTTTTTCGCTAAAAATAAAACTGGCTGAAGGGGGTGTCTCTGCCTCCGCGAGTCGGCATCTGCTCAGAGGGCTTAGCGGCTCCCGCAGGGCCCACGGAGGCCTGGTCGAAAACCTTACCCTTAACACCCCCCTCCCCCCCCACTAAAAATTCGCATCAGCTGTGTGGAGGGGGGGGGGAGTTAGCGTCTCTTCAGGACACCCACGGGGCGGGAGTAACGGGACCTGGCAGTCCCACAGCGTCTCGGGATTTCGGTCCGCTGTCCTTCAACCCCTCCCCCCAAGAGCTTAATGCTGCTGGCGGAGCGACGAGAGGTCAGTCGCCCGCCGCCAGGGGCGCACGTGTCCCCCTGGCAGTGAAAAAAAATAATTGGTTGTCTGTAAAGTCGGTTTACGGACGATAGTTTTAACGTGACAACGTCATAACAAAACATTGATGAAATGATTGCATACTTTTATGAATAAAATTGAATCATTTTTATTTTAATAATAAAATAATAAATACTCGAAATTGTACTAGTAAACAGATTTTTAAAATGCAAGAATAATTAACCTTCATTGCCGAAATTGTTGTTGTAATAAGCAATGAAAACCACATTAACTTTTCACTTCACTTTATAAACAGTCGACGAAACAGTTCACGTGTAGAGATGTAAGTTGTGTGCTGCCGCTGTCTTTCTTCTCCTCGGACGCATAGGCCAATCGAGTGGAAGAGAGATAGATGCGGCGTAAGCGTACAATGTGCACGTAACGGGACACAGCGTAACGGAACAATGCGCGTAACGGGATACTTTTTCGTGCGTGCAGCCGGCGTTCATAGATTTATTAGACGTTGTCACGTCAAAAAATCCATTTGGGGATGCAAACCATATGCGGATCTCGGTGTCCAAGCACCCAAACAACGCATGGTAGAAACTTTTCCTGCCCTGTCGAACTCCTCATGGACCATATCCTCCAAGTACGACGCGATGCATACGACCCTTTCCTGTACGGTTGAAACCTTCCATGATAAAGGCGTCTTATGTTTAGGTCTGAAATGCACTCCAGCCTTTGCTAACCTACGTATACACCCTCCCAACGTTAGTTTATTGGGGGGGGGGGGGATGTGTGAGTGGAATCCACGTGCGACAGAAGTGAAACTTATTGCTTATTATTAGAGACCTGTAAAATTGCGATTTCAAATACCTAAAGGATAGAATCCATGATTCTATGCACTCATGCAAATTACATCTGATTGGTTACCGACTCGTAACACCTGTTAACTGGAATGATCGTGATTCGCTAATTTTTCTGTTAAAGATTTTTCATTGGCCCAGAGTCCTTCAGATAAACTGTGGCCCAATCACTGAAGCAAAATAATGTCAAAAGTATTTGGACTCTATCCTATCGCGAAATGAATCCACGAATTTTACAGGTCTCTACTTATTATGTATAGCTAGAGATAAATAATATTTTATTTATCTAATTTATTACTGGTAAAGTTAAAGGTGATGCAGCTATTCTTATACTTAAAAAATTAAAATAATTATACTCTTAATTAACATTGCATGCTACAAAATAAATCAACGAATCATAACAAAAAAAAAACAAACTTGATAAGGTATAATCTATGATAAAAAAAATTGAATGCTAGCCAATCTTTTAAAGAGAAAAGATAAAACAGAATAATAATTCATATGTAACTCTAAATTAATGACAGTCCTACACAATGGAATTTAGTTAAAGGTTTAAAGTCATTAGTTTGCCAATATAATATGTGTTGGTATATTATATTGCACTAGCTGCAGTACCTACCCGGCGTTGCCCGGGCTGAACACAGGGTGATATATTGTCCGCGAGTTAAGGCAAAATTGATAACGCTTATATGATTGGTGTGGTCGACATGGAGAAATGACACACAATTGTTGTTTGTATGTCTATGACCTGTGGCGATCGGTTGAACGGTTTAGAAGTTGCTGTGCTGCAGCGCCATCTGGCGGTGAGTTACAAAAAATTGGATAGCATAATAACCTTCTCCATAAAAAAAAATCACTTCGATGAGCCAACGTTTCATGGCGATCGATCAAACGGGCCAAGCGGTGTCTTGAGTTTATCGACGTCATACGTACATACATACCATCATCCAACTATCTAATATATATATATATATAATGTACCTACTAGCTGCCCGACCCGGCTTTGCACGGTTGTATTAATGGGGGGAAAAATGAGACCAAATCTCTTATTTACAGTTATAATAAATGAAATAAAATGAAAATTAATTAATTTTGACAAAAACTTAATACAGTGCTTTGTAATGTACCGAAGAAAAAACGAATAGCACCGATGGTTTCCCGACTCTCGAGCACGCAACGTTGTCATGGAGACGAAGTACCCACTGTTTCCCGGGCTTAAACACCAATCAACATTGATAATCAGTTTATTATTAATTATAAATTATTAAGACTATTAATCGAAATAAAAACTACCCTATCTTTCAAGTTGGAAACAATTACACATAAATGCCAATTTTCATCGAAATCGGTTGACTTGGTGAAGAGTTCACTGGAAACAAACATCAGGACACTGGATTTATATATATTAAGATATTAATACCATTTACTCAGAATCACGCAGTAGGCAAGTGGTGGAGTGATCATGCCAAGCAGGAGTCCTCGAGTTGCGCCTGTAGCATGTGCCTTAACTTAGCTAGGTTAGGCTATTACATTGCCTTGTCTGTCGCCTGGTCTGGTTCGTTCCAGAGCCGGCTACTCGTGGATGCAAAATATCTTTATAAACATTTGCCGAAATTATGGAGACATTAAAAATCTCTGGTTTATTGATACTTTAAATTTAATGTAATTTCTTATGAAAAGCCACTAGCAATAAATTAATGGAAATTAAAAATGTTTCGTGGTTGGATTGGCTAGCATAAAAATTTTACATAACCCAAATTTATATGTGTGTTGAAAAATTGTGTTAACAAATAGCTGGTCAGTTGTCACGGAATAATCATTTGGTAGTTAAAAGTAAGTTTTTTTTTTACTGACACTACTAAGGCCGGTATTCTAAGTCACAAAAATAAAGGTTTGGGTGTTGAAATGCTACACTGTTCCCTCAACCATATTCCTAGTGCACGATGGGACACATCCTTCCCTTATTTTTAGGGAATGGATTTTGGTGTCCTATACATGACCTATTTGCTGCCCGAATTCCGGCTCACGCGCACAGCTAAATTTTTCAATGATTTCGTCCAGATGGCGGAGCCGTGTTTGGCACCATTGACTCGTACTTAATAAATTTCGTGAATATCGGGGGACGTATAAAACGTATTGTTCTATTGATGTGCCAAATTAAACATTATGTTATGAAACTATCCTGTAATACATTAACGGACACCAAAAGAAATAATCGAAACTTAAAAAAAAATTACTTGAGAAAATTAGAATGGCGGTTATATTTTTTGTGCAATATTTGGTAATTTTTTTCCGTGACAACTGTATCGATGTTTGTAAAACGTCCGCTAGAATGCGTTGAAACCAGTTTTCTAGTCTCGCGCAGGGCACCGTTTATTAAAACAGTTTCACGATTTTATTTCTTACTGAGATTCGGTTTGGACTCGCTCTTGAATACGGCCCGCGAGTTAAGGTTACGGTTGTGTCTCAACAAGGCAGTGCTTATTCTTTACCTTACTTACCAGAACGTCTTGGAAAACCGCCCTGAGAATTGTCGGGTAAGTACATAGCGAAATTAACACTTGAGACCTCAAATTGAGAACATATTTCGCACAGGTCGTGTGTGCAAGGCGTGTGGATGCATGCTGTGCTGCACGAGCTTAAAATGTTTTTTTTTTTTTTTTTAATTGTGAACCTGGCTTAATTCGATGGCCGCAGTTCCACCAATATACTTCCCTCCCTCCCCCCCCCCCCTCCCTCAACCACTCCATAAGGTCGTAAATCTCCCGGCCGCGGTGTCGGCGCGAACGGCGCTGCATTAATTCGTCGAGCGAGCGACTACACGCTCGCTCGCTCGCTCTCTCTCTCTCTCTCTCTCTCTCTCTCTTTCTCTCTCTTTCTCTCTTTCTCTTTCTCTCTCTCTCTCTGGCGCAAACAGTAAAAATATATATATATATATATTTTCTTCCTAGACGCGATTTCGCGTGGTACGTCGTGGAGAGGCATGAAGCTGGCAGCGGCCACAGAGCACGACTGCGTTGTCTACCAGGCGATGTCTCGCCAGGCTCATTGGAAACCTAACACGCATCCCAGTTTCAGAAAATACTTTTTTTTTTTATGTGAAACATCTGTGTACGGCATTTAGTAGGAGTAATCTCGTGAATATGGAACGGAAACTTGTAACAACCACGGTGTTGCCATCCGTGGCTGATGGTGCGAACCAAGGTTCACAAAGCCAAAGGGAAACTTTATAGAATGAACTGTTTATTAAAATTTAAAACCAGTCCAAAGCCGAGGTTTAGTATTTTCCCAAGTGGTTTTTTTTTTTCCGTTTGTATCGGACCTTCCCATTACGTAGTTTAACCTTTAGCTTTACAAATCGAATGATTCGATAGTCGACGTAGCTGCTCCCGCAACGGATTCCAACAGCGGGTGTGATTCGCGTAGTCGAAAACCCAACTTGCGTATATTTATCACTCTTGACATTATTGTAAAGATTTTCACGTTAAATACCATGTTCGAGTTTCTTATTATATTGGATCAAAAAACACGAATTTGCTCGTTACCGAGGTTAGATGGTACATGTCTCTGGCGAGTACTAAAAGACTCTGTTATAATTTTAATTTTAACGTATTTTTTTGTAGGTGCGCTGTACATTTACAGTAAATTTACGGACTTTCCAACAAAGAATTAACCTCAAATAAACGAACAGTTTATTCGTAATCTCACATAGCTGGATCCTCGTGGGTATTATACCGCATTCCGTGTTCGTTTCGTTGTAAAAAGGTTGAACAATTCCGGGGAAGAAATGAGTTGTATTCATTACGTAGGCTAAACAAGTTGGTGAAAACTTTTGTTGGTATAATAAGATTATTTATTGTTGATTCACGATCGAAGTAAGAGAACCAAACTCTGCGAATACTCGATTATCATTCCAATTGTTATATAAAAAATGTGCGTGAATGAATAATCAATTATGCACAAATTTTCGTCGAATACTCGGTATTTTTTTGAAGAACGTATTTCATTTATGGAAAAATAACCGTAGCCATGTGTAGTAGAAGTTACAAAATCCTTGTGTTAGTATTACAAACTTATTACTTGGCAACTGGTTTCCGAAGAAATCTTCTGTAAATGTACAGAATATATATTTTTTTTGTAGTATTCGTAATGTATACTTCGAATTATAATCACAAAATGTCTTACATCTAACACGGCATTAACAAAACTTACTTGTTAGGCTCTGATTGGTTCACAACAATCTGACCGCACGTTTTTTTACGTCTTGGTTCAGTTTATCTAAACAGTAACGTCAAGAAGTCTTGTCTAACATAATATGGTGGCAATCATCAAGTCAAAACGTGACGTCACATGTCTAAAGTTCTACGTTATGTCATGTGCTTTCTTTCTGAGAATCTGACCCACACAAAAGAATTTCAGGGGTAATATTTCCTCCAATCCCGCTACCCCATTCGCTGGTCTTGTCTCATACAACCCTCGACAGTAAGTTGCCTCTTCTTCTGGTTTACTGCAGGATCAATAAAACCCAGAAATCGAGAACACATGTTGCACTTCTAGCCGGAAGGGACGAAATCGCTGTTACAAGTGGGTCACGACAAAATAAAAATCACAGCTTTTTGAGCTTTTAGCGCGGGAAATCAGGGGTGGAGAAAGTGCTTGTAAAGTGTTTGAAGCTACCCAGGGTAGCAATAACAAACACAACTGTAATATAACATGCAATTAAATTAAATTAAAAACATATCACAAACGTAGCTGTATCGAAACCACTAGCTTATAACAGCCGAAAATAGTTAAAAATTACTCATCTAGGTCACGTGTAAGTGAATTCCTTCTCAACTCGCAGATTCTTCTAAACAGCCCATATACGTATGTATGGACGTAAAGACTGTGAACAGTGATTCAAAATATAATCTTAGATTCACGCCATTGCTTTTTACAATGTTTTTCTTATAGAATATCCAAAGAACGGACAAAGAAAGATACAAGAGAGACAGAAAACAAGCAAAAATCAGCCGATTTAAAATATGAAGTTTAAGTATAGACACCACAGAGAATTCAATGGAAGGGATTAGAAAAAAATCACAGCACAGACGAACACGAGTTTGTTTTAGAATGAGACGGTTACATCATGAACAGTAAATACAAACAACAATTATTTTTTTTTTTTAACTTCATCGCTGTCGCTATATTTGCGGTATGTCGTACACATTATCTGTTTAGTATCATCATTGGGTTTCTCTTGTCTGTCGCTGTGTTTTTTCGAATGTTGACTGCGCGAAATGTCAAGGCAACTTTTTGAGACCTAGCGAAAATTTATTTTCGTTCGTCCGTGAGAGAACATAATGGCATCCAAATTAAATATATATATATATATATTTTTTTTTTTTTTGACGGCACAGGTGGAGGACGAAAAAGCGGCTAGTCGGAAGGATGAATGTATCGATGGAGTATGAGAAGGTTGGGGTTGAAGGATTGGAGGATGCAGGTATCGGTGGAGGAGTAAGAAAAGAGGGGGGGGGGGTGGAAGTGTATAAGAAGACTTTACTTTACTGGTACCGACCGCGTACCTCCCGCACCCACACCGCTCTCTGGGTCCGAAAGTTCCCCCGATCCTGAAGTATTAGCAGCGTCACATATCACCAGCTCTGGTCGGGGCGACGTTTACGATGAGGGTCGAAAGGGGGAGGGGGGGGATGAGGGCCAGCAGGATGTCTGCATCCACCCTGGAGAGAGATCCGCGGGCAGTAACACCAGTTCTCCCGTGCGATAGTGTTCGTCCGCGGGCTAGAACGGCGCAAATGCCACTCGCCACCTACCCGCTGAATTGGTTCAGAGGAATATGTGCTTGGGTTACGTACTTGCTATCCCATCCGAGGTCGGAGATAGTTTTAAGATCGTAGATGACGGAACGTAGATAAGATCTTCTATGCAGCTCCAAAGTAGGGAAAAAAAAAATCGCTTTTGGCACAGCCTACAGGCGTAGGTAGATTTCGAAAGTACCTATTTCTTCTGTTGTACGTTCTGAAAAACTTCTATAAACCTATTTAACAATTTAAGAACTTAATGTACAAAATGTTGTCTATTATTCCAAAAATGATTAATAAAATATTTTCTCATATTTCATGCAGGATAAAAGTTTCAAATGTTTTCAACTGAATTCGACCAGCATTGAATAGCGTTTATCTAAAACTGTTTGAGTTACTCTTGGTGATCTTGAATCAAAACCCCACAACACTTACGGTTGATACTATTAAAATTTATAACAGGGACATACTTTTATTTCGGCACTTCAGGCAGTACGATAAAATAATTTCAATACACACTTTTACTATGTACATACTTATACAGGTCCAACCAATAGTTACGCACCATCAGTCATAATGGCATATTTTGTATTCAAAATAAGTTTTGAAAAGTTCAAATCTCGTAATATAAAAAAGGGTAAGTTCATTTTTTACCTAAAAAAATGTCTGTCTGTAAATTCGGTTTACGGACGATAGTTTAACGTGACAACGTCATAACAAAACATTGATGTAATGATTGCATATTTTTATGAATAAAATTGAATCATTTTTATTTTAATAATAAAGAATAAATACTTGAAATTATACTAGTAATCAGATACATTTTCTTACGTACATTTGACGTAGAAATTATTTCATATTACACATTTATAAACAAAGTTTTAAGTTTTCACTTCTGTCTGTGCGGCGCAAGCGTACAATGAGCGTAACGGGACACATCGTAACGGAACAATGAGCGTAAAAGGACACAGCTTAACGGAACAATGTGCGTAACGGGACACTTTTTCGTGCGTGCAGCCGGCGTTCATCGATTTATTAGACGTCACGTCAAAAAATATTGCGTACACCACTTAAAAGATGTAAATAACCAATGGTCTTGATCTTTTTTGATTGGACATGTGCATCCGTGTTGACTGCAGCGGAACTCCGCCGCATGCAACTCCACCCTTTGCTCCGTTCTTCCACGGACGGACGCAACTAGGATTCCCTCCCCTTCCCCCACCCCCAAACAGTTTAGTGGCGATAAAAACTATTCCCCGGTGGGAAGTTTAGCGTCCCAGATGCTTGGGGGGGTGCCCGCGCCTGGCTACCACCGGGCATAACTCCCTCTGGTCTCCGGTGTGCATGCATAAATACGACGCGGGTAGTTATTACCGTCTCGTTACTGCGCGTATAAGGCACCTCGTATAACCCTGCCGCAGGGAGACCGCATCCTTGACAGGAATCCGGAGCGAACACACCTCTTGGGGTCTCAGCGGACAAATTACCCCGACAAGCGTCGAATTTATTAAAAGGGCCTGCAGTACGTGAACAGATAATTTGTTGTTTTGTAAGGGATTAAGGGGGGGGGGGGGGGTTTGGGGGGGAAAGAGAAATGGTGACAACATTACAGGGATTTTTCAAAAATTTGTCTTGAGTTAACCTCGTAAAAGGCATCCTCGTCATCAATTTAAGTTTTTTTTTTAGTTTAAAAAAAAATTGTTAGAGTAAACAGGTGAATGTAATTATTTGTAGTTTTAAATCAACAGTAAAATTCTGAACTTTCAAGTCGCAATTTTGATTGCTGACGAAAACTGACATAAATTAGGTTTTTTTTTTTTAATTTTTATATTACGGATACCTTATTCAAATGCAGGACGTTTTTCATTACCAGTTTTTGACGTGTATTTATTCCCCCCCCCTTTTTTATATGTATTTTATTTCAAATCCTGCTTTGAGTGAGCATTGATTATTACAACAAATGATAATGTTATATCGAAACAATTCATAAAGAGATAGGATGTGTTCATTTGTATTTTAAGTGGATACAACACGTTGACTGAGTTTTGTGGGATATTTTTCGATCCAGCCACGAAACGTCATGTTCCGGGTAGTTTTATCGGCTTAAATCATTCTCTGAATTTTATTTTTCTTGACAGCGCACAATTACTGGGTCTGATCCAACGCCCGGGTTTAGTTTTTTTTTACGACAAGGAACTTTACTAAAATGCTTACTATCTTTTTTTAAAATTAATTAATTAATTAAAATTTTTGAACTCTGGCTTGCGCCATCCGTCGTAGATGGCAGGATCGTCTGTTGCACATTTCCGTTCCTTTTCCTTCCCATTGCATTCACGATGTTGCTCCTAATATAACAAATGCCGTATAACCGAGAGCTTAGACGTTACATATTTAAAAAAAAAAAAAATGTTTGTGTTGGTTGTGGTTCCATTTCTCGGCTGGCACTTCTCGACCACGAGGAAGACACATTGCCAGAGAAGCGTCGCTACAACTGGGCGTGAAACCAGTCCGTATTTTGTCTTTTTCCTTGTGAACTGCGGGGTCGCGTTTGACACCGCAAGGAGGAACGCCAATTGTCATCGTGTTGGTAGACAAAAGGGAAGGACAACGTTTTTCTCGCCTCGGCTTGCAGCGGGGAGGGTCAACAAGCCAACCCCCCCCCCCCCCTCTTCCCTTCCACCCCCCCCCCCCCCCCCACCCCGTGAGGCGACGACGACGATGTTTTCTCCGCCGTGACCAATGCAGGCGGTCCCGGGATCCTAGCAGCGCAGATTTACAACCCTCCGTCGGAGCAATGGTGATGGTCTTGTAAACAAGTGCCCTAGGGGGGTGCGCCGAGGTCAACCAACCCCCCCCCCCCCCCGGCTGTTTCTCTCAGGGGGGTGGGAGTTTATCGGCTCCGTTGCCATCCCTGAGAGAAATTCTAGCCCCGGGAATTTAGTTACGCGCCGCGGGGTTTAGAAGTTTTGGGACGCTTCGTGCGACGGCGCGTTTTCCGTCGAGGGTTTTTACCCCCCCCCCCCCTTCCCCGGTCCCACGAAGCTCTCAAGAGTCGTAAATCGATACGGCGACGTTTGTGACAGCTCTTCCACGCGCCGGTCCACCAGAATTAATGGTCTTTGGACTAATTGCAGCTCTACAATATAATTTTTTTTGTAAGTAACGGTTATATGCGTGCAATGGAAGTTTTCAACATAGTCGCACATTTTTGAAAACTTTCCGTAAAATCGTGCTAAAATTCGCAATTCATGAACATTTATTTTTTCACAGACAAATGAACCATTGGTTACTTTACAATTGATGCCTGACAACAGATTAAAACTTATAATAAAATATTAAATGATTATGTATCGATGAGGTTTATTTAAAATGTAAAAGTTAAGGATGAAACGTTACAGTAGAACTTTTACCTTTGACTTTAATTCAACTATTCTGTAGTACCGCTTTTGTACGAGGGTTCCGGGTTAGGAAAGGGACCTAGGGTCGTCTCAGGCCGAAGCCTATGCGCCTAGTCATCCCTGGGGATTAGCCATGCGGATAAAGGGTCACGTGTATCCTGTGCTTTTTCGGGTAAATGACCAGTCATTACAGCGATCGATGCCGTGACTTTAACTTCCCTACCTTTAAAACAAGACTTATAACCCAGGTTAAACCTGCAGACACAGGGAAAACCCTGGGGTCAAGTTATGCGTGATGTAAGGTCATGCATTAATATCGTCGGAGAATACAGGATACAGAGGGTGGTATGGATGAAGAGCTGGACAGAGCAGAAAAGAGTCTACCGTGCCGGGGGGGTTGTTTGTTTGTTTGTTTGTTTATCGTCTTTATTGGTGGCGAAGTTAAGGCGTTACGCCTTCTCTTACACTTAACCACTTTTCTGCAATTACATCAAAGATTTGAATATTAAAAACTAAGCATGATATAGACTAAATATTAAGAGAACAAATTAAAATTTTTAACTTAATGTTCAAATATTAACTATTACAAAATATTCAACCATAACTAATTATAAAGTAATTAAAGACTAAGCATAGACATACATAAAAAGGAAAATAATTAAACATACAGCAAAAAGTATCAAAACCGAAAAAAAAAGAAAAAAAACATTAGGTGCTACTACATTAAAACCAGTCACTCGCACATTCACACACAGAATCAAGCAGTAGGGTAGCAGTGAAGTGGTCATGGTAAGCAGTTGTTACAAAGATGTTTTTTCAGCCTGTACTTAAAGGATGCTAGATTTTTTGTTTGCCTTGTCGCTTGGTCTAATTTATTCCAGAGCCTGCTACTCACGGTTGCAAAAGATCCCGACAGACATTTGGATGAGTGCACTAGGATAGATAGCATTGGGTTGCGTGTGGATCGCGTGTCATGGCTATGGTAACTATGTAGGTAATTAATACCGGCTGACATATAATGAGGTGATACCTGCTGCAGCACCTTATAGGCAAGGATAAGTATGTGCATTTTGCGTCTTTGTGCGAGAGTGAGCCATTTTAACTGCTGGTAGTATTGGGTTAGATGATCACGTAATTTAAGGTTAAAAATGTATCTTACGCAGCAGTTTTGGAGCTTCTGTAGTCGCTTAGCTAGTTTATCAGTTAGATCAGGAAAGAGGACATCGCAGTAATCAAAGTGGGGCATAATTAATGTTTGAACAAGCATGGTTTTAATACTAAGTGGAAGCAAATTTTTTAACCGTCGTAAGCAGTGAAGGGAAAAATGTACCTTCTTACAAATTCGCATTATCTGCTCCCTCCAGGTTAAGGTTGTGTTTATCAGGACTCCCAGATTTCTTACGACGTTAGAGAACTGAATATCAACTCCTTGGAGCGTTAAGTTACAGTATTTGTTAGGAATTAATTCAGTGAGCTTTTGAGGAGAACCAATTAATATTGCTTGGGTTTTATTTGCATTCAGCCTGAGTTTATTAACTTTTGCCCACTTAGAGACAGAATCGAGATCATCATTGACAGAACAAATTGACTGATTGATATTGGTTGCTTTTGCGTGAATATATATTTGCACATCATCGGCATACATGTGGTATTGGCAATGTTTTAAGCATTTAGGTAGATCATTTATGAATATAGTAAATAAAAGTGGCCCAAGAATTGAACCCTGAGGGACACCTGCTACTATTGGGAGCCACGTGGATACTTAGGTATTGAGAACGACACGTTGGTAACGACCACCTAGGTAGGAATTGAACCATGTACAAACACTATGAGAAAAATTATATTGAATTGACATTTTTCGTACAATAAGATTGTGATCTACTGAATCAAATGCTTTACTAAAGTCAAGCAACGTTAGGATCGTTATTTCACGCCTATCAATAGCATGACGTATGCTATCAGTAACACTAATGAGAGCAGTAGTGGTACTGTGGCCGGGTCTAAATCCTGATTGGAAGGTATCTAAAAAATTTCTCTGTAACAGGTAAGCATAGGTTTGTTTGTGCACCAGATGTTCAAAGGCTTTGGAGACAGTTGGCAAGATGCTTATAGGGCGAAAATCTTTAGCTGTCTCAGGAGACTTAATTTTTGGTATGGGATTTATGTGTGAATACTTCCACTCTGTCGGGTATTTACCTATTGTAAGGGATACGTTAAAAATATGTTCTAATGCAGGGACTACAAAAGGTAAAATAATTTCCAGCATTTTAATTGATATTTGGTCCTTACCAATTGCATTACTTTTGATGCGACGCAAGGCTTTCGCGACATCTAGACATGACACAGGAGAGAAGAAAAACTTATCTTCAGAATACTCAGAGTTGTTAGGTACGAATGTGTCAGACGATTTGGTTGTGGACGGGATTGACGTATCTGTATGCTGGCTAACGAAAAATTAATTTAACTGGTTTGCTGTTAAATTATGATTTTTAAGATCAGAATCTTTCTGTGATGAGTTAATACCCGCTGTTCTAAGACTAGCCCACAATTTCTTAGGCTCAGAACGAAACTCGTAGAGACCGTACAAATGTTTTCGTTTGGCTGTTCTGACAGCTTGAGTACACTGGTTCCTGAGTTTTCTGTAAATTTCAAACATTTCACCTTTAAGAGACGAGTTGTGTTTTCTTTCTGTTTTGAAAATTCGAAACGCATGGTCTCGTTTTGCCATTAATTTACGGATGACAGGTGTCATCCACGGAGAGGGGGGGCGCGTAATACGCTTACGAACGACAGGAGCATGTTGGTCAAAAGTATAGGTAACTATCTCATTAAAAGTGTTAACTTTTCCGTCAATAGTACTGCATAACAGAATGTTATGCCACGGAGCGTTTGCAGCCTCATCTATAACTTTGTCAGTATTGATGTTTCTTAAGCTCCTGTAAGTTACGATCCTGGGGGAGAACTTGGGGACTTTTAAGGAATATGTTACAAAAATGAGGTCATGGTGGGAGAGACCAGGCGCTGCAAGTTGTCCATGGTTCAGAACTCTTTCTAAGTTAGATGCTATGATTAAATCAATCCACGTGCTAGTTTTTTCAGTATGATGAGTAGGCAAAAGTTGGCAGATGCTAAGGTTAGAAGAAGCGAGCATATTTCTCAGATAGCGCGTATGACTCGTTTCATTAAGAATATTAGTGTTAAAATCACCCAACATTATGACATGTTCATACATCGAGACAGCTGACATATGGTCACTTGGAAGCTAAGTCTGCTTTCATGTTTTGTCCATCGCTGTATTTTGTGAACAGGAGCGCTCGCACCCCTGGTGGTGAGTGGTTACACCTACTCTGCTGCTAGCCATATTACTAGGCAAGAGAGAAATTAGCACATCTTAAACTAGGCACTTGATTGATGTGTCTTTGTTGCTCAGTGTGCCCAGCCGAAACGTAGTGACACATTGCTTATTAATAGACTTAATAAACCAACTAAAATGATATTCGTATTTTATTTGTAATGAGTATTATTTAATAATTGCAGACTTGAAGTACTAATTAGCACTAGGTTAGACCTGGTGTTTTGGCGTAGTATTTATAAAGAGGGCCGACTACAAATGAGGTGTGATTGAGCCATGAAGTCTACCCTGATTGAAGAAAGATCTGGCCAGTCATGATGCATCTGCTTTATAGGCGCAATAAGCTTAACACTGGCGCATTATTTGATGAGCGTTCGTGATTATTATAAAACGAAGAATTCCCGACATTACTTAATCTGTTGTTTTTTTTATAGTGTTTTCTGACTTCCTTGTCTTCTCCGAATAATCTGTGGCATCTGTGGCTGTAATCGGCAATACTTGTGTGTTGTTAGAAGTGGATTGCATGTTCTGTTTCATTGTCGTACTGTGGTATGGTTGAGCTGTTTGTTGTTGCATTTGATGTCCGCTAAGTGTTCTTTCATGCGAGTAGAGATCCTGCTGTCAGTTTGTCTTACGCGAGTCTTGTTGCAGCAGTAGGGCACACTCAAAACTACTTTATAAACTCCTGAATTGTTACAGCTTCTGATTTGCGAGGCTGAAGTCGTGTGTTCGACTCCTGGCCACGAAAGAAAATTTTCCCCTCGGGTTCAGGGCAGACTGTTGAATTGTCCCGTCTCGTCACCTTCTAACCGCGAAATGCGGTGCAAACCACCGCTGAAACATCTTGCCAAGACAGCCTAACAGGATAGGAGATATCGCATCGCGCATGAATAACGAGAATATAAACAAACAATAATAGAATCTGAACGACTTGACAGAATTCGATGGGGTTGGTTGTATGGACTAGATATTTTTTTTTTACTGTCACCTGAATGTACAGAATTAATCAATACAACGAATGAGTTAGAAAAAATTGCGAACGGTCTTGCATATAAGGACTTGAAACCAAAAAATTAAACAAATATGTAAAAAAAAAAATGTGTTTAAAACTATTAAAAGCACATAAGAAAAGCTATCTGTAATAACAAAATCTTTGAACGAGATATGTATGTTCTGCAATTGTAAAATATCATTTAATGTTTAAATAAGTTAAAATTGGCTTAAAATTTCAATATTTTTATAGGGTTTATTGTTGCGGTCATTAAGAAGACTTTGAAAATATGTTCCCCTACCCTTTCCAGCGTTATTCGAGTTAAATTGTGCTAGGAAATTTTGTTTTTCAAGAATCTTCATCGTACCGTAAGGGATCTTTCATCCGGCCGGCACTTACTGGCAATGCCGGGTTATCGAAACGTAAAATACAGTTTTAACAGGTATTCCAAGGAAAAATATGTATGTTACTGTGTCTAAATTGATATTTGTCATGTTTTAACACTCTTCACTACAAGAAAAAAAATTACACCCGAACCACGAACATCTATGTATTTAACAATGAATCTGGGACATCACGTTGCGCACGTCAACTAACACTCTGAACTTTGAATATATATACTGTATAGAAGTCGCGGGTGGATAGGTAAAAGTCGCGAGTGGATAGGATTTACTCTACGTTTTTCAGAAGCGTATGATGAGCAGCTTGGGAACTTCACCGCTGCAGTGCGCTGCCGTAACGCCCTGTATCGTCTTAGTTGTTATTTACACGTTAGAGCGCAGCGCTGTCGCCCGCTGTCATTCCCCGCACCCCTCATCCACATTCACTGCAGCTCAACGTCGTTCTAGCGGAGGGGGAAGGGGTGTTTGAAGAGTTCGACACTTGTCTGCTAGGGACCACCACAAGTCAATGCCCTAGAGATGGTGGCGATTGCAGCGGTGAATTAACCAACTACCTCAAAACCGTATTAGAAATTTTAACCTGGGCTGGCGACTTCTATACAGTATATATATTCAAAGCTCTGAATCTACCTATAAAAAAGAGCGAGCGATTTAATAAATGTCGTATTACAGAATGTGTCCAACCGTATAATTCACTGATTAGAGCTGGTGTGGCTGGAACGTTCGGACTTCTCAGTAACATCCCACCACTTGTCAGTATTCCGCCGTCACATCGAAGAATGCTACGGACAGTGCGAGGTTAAAGGTCTGGACGTCGCTTACCGGATTTCGTTACTTTATTGGCGGTCGCCCGGCACAGTTTGGACTCGGGAGACTGCATTTTTCTGCGCTGACATCCTGAAATTTCACGTATGCAAGTACATACAAGTTTACAATAATATACCGTATACCGCCTCATTGCATAAAGCATTGTCTGCCACCATCGTCATTTGCATTTAATATGGTAGTCAGATGAGTATAAAATGTTACGCTGAGGCATCCACTTGCAAATTTAACGAAATATGCCATACTCCCGAGGTCTACACGTGGACACTTGAAAAAAGCACCAAACTGGCAGGGAAAAAAAAAATGGAATACTAATGTTCGCCGGGGTTCGACAAGAGAATTTCGTCGGCCTATTTGTTACGCCCGAAATATGTTGCGTTACGATAGGTGTGTACGCACGTTAACGGTTTTTGTGGCGGCGACATAATTTATATATAGGGTTTTTTTTTTTTTCAATGTTGGTCCACGTGTCTCAAATGTTACAGGCGTTGAAATATTTGTCGTAAAACTTTTCCGTTGTCATTCCCAGCGAGGTTCGCGCGACGACGACGTCTGTGAAGACCGTCGCTAACCCGTAGGAGGCGTGGACGTCGCGTCGCGATTTCAGCCGCGAAAGACTGCGAAGATGAAATGTGAAATAAAAAAATAAATAAATAGTAGAATCTTGGCAAAAGGATGGTGGAAAGGATGGTTTGTGCGTGTGTGTGTGTGGGGGGGGGGGGGGAGGATAGGAGCATCGCCTGGACGTAGTTACGCCCTGTCCAGAATCTTCCCCGCCCCGCATCCTCCTCCACCCCTTCCCCTCCTCCTGCGGCAGGCCGGATGCATTATGCATGAAGGAGAAGGCAGGGTCCCCCCGCGACCGCGCGCGCGCGCGCGCGCCCACAATGCATTGCGCGGGACTGAGTAATGCCCGCCATCCGTCAACATCGGGGGAAGAGTCTGGAGGAGCGCCGCGCTCCGTTTCAGCGACGACTGTCGATGGGGGAAAAAAAAAAAAAAAACTACGCATAGGCAATGTCCGAATTCAAGTACGCAGTTAATCTACTCGCGACCTTCAATAAACTGTTCTTTCCAGAGGGGGAAAATACAAGTTCCGAAAGGAAAGCCAAAATTGAACAATAAGATTTGGTTTTGCTAACTACTGTGTAAATAATGTCCTAAATTAAAAAAATCTAAATTACTCTCCACACTAGAGCTCGGCTCGACAGTGGTTCTCTCTATCGTTCGCTCCCGACACAAAGGGGCGGATCCAGAATGGTGGTCAGGGGAGGGCCAAATTAAATTTTCTAATACTATTTTTAGTACAATTAGAATTTAAATATTTAGTACATTTTGTTTGTGGTTCAAAAAAGTCTGTAGCACTGCGGTAAAAATAATACTTACGTAAGTTTGGAAAACTATGATTAGGAATTAGGAGAAAATATGAAAAGTATTTTAGTGTTCGAGAGGGGTGAGGCATGTCGCTGTGCCTCCCCCCCCCCCCCCACCCCTTTTTCACTGGATCCGCCAATGCCCGACACTGCTCCGTACTGCTAGCTCGTTCGACGAGCCGTCGGTCGTGACTCCGCACCCCAGATGCTCCGATCTTCGCGCGCGAAGCCCGTCTCTCGTCGCCCGCTATCGCTCGCCAAGCGTGTCCGCTTCGACTCTTAAAACATCGCTCCGAGGATTTGCCGGTGTCGCCACCTGTCCATGGGGAAGATAGATTGAAAACGTTAATTTCTAATCAAGCCATTGCTTTATTTCATATATAAAACCCGAATAACGGATAACGAAACTAAATACACAAACGTACAAAAAAAAACAAGCCTAAATCAGCCTGTGACAAATGTTAAATGCATAGACAGCACAAACGAACCCAGTGGGTTGACAACGAGAGAGAGAGAGAGAGAGAGAGAGAGAGAGAGTTGCAATATTAACAGTAAATGCAGACAAACAACAAACTTTGGACAATAGAGCGACAAACAGACGAACACAAAAGAACAAAAAAAATTGCGACGTTTTGGCAACAGAGATCTGTTCCCGTCACTACGCACAGTGTTTACACATACACTGGCATTCGAGGGTATCAAAACTATTGAATACAAAAAAAATTATTGAATCGACATTTTTTATGAATTATCAACGACGGTAATATAACAAATTCGTGAAAATTAAAAAAAAAAAATCTGGAAAAAAAATTGGGATACCACGCCCTTAAGGGGCCCGCCTCGTCAGGGGTGTATGTGTGTTAGTGAGGCGGGATGATAAGCGCGACGCTCGCTGGTGCTTCCAGCGCGTTATAGCCTCTAAGCGCAAGTCTCTGAACTGGCGCGCATTCGTCTCGTCGTCACAGGATAACTGTGAAATTTGAGCGGTGACCGTAACATTATATGGCGGAGAAATGAAGATAAAGGTGTTATGCAAGCCCCTTAAGTACTTTCAAGAATCTGTACTGATTGTTTTATGCCTAAAAATTACTCTGAAAACACGCGTTTTAGGCATTTTAACGCTTATAAAAATACAGTTTAAAAACTTAATCCGAAATTAAAAGTACTTTTCGGTCCTCAGCGAACTCTTAAATGCTATTCGTAAATAGGCCCCACTCGGATATCTTGAGTAGTTTTGAAATCGCGTTGTTTTTCCTGAAGCTCTGCACACCGTATGTGTGCCCAGGTAGGCGGGCCCCTTAAGCGAGAAAAATATACGTAACTTAATCAGCCGACGTGAGTGAAGGGGGGTTTCCGTAGGCCCGCGGAGGGGAAGAAGGTAGATGGCACTTCGTCTTTGACCTCCCTAGAGGTGTGAAATCCCTCGTCGCAGCTGTGTGTCGGTGGTGGCCCGGGAAGGGGAGGGGGGGAGTAGCACACACAATCTATGATTGCCGCCGGAACAGCATGGTGACCATCCATCTCGCAGCATCCCTCGCGCTCGTCTCAATCACCGCCGGTCCGCGCATGCGCGTAGCTACATACCCGCCGGCCGAGACGACCACACCTGCGGCATCCGTCACCGCTTCCCATCGCCCGCGCACCAGACTACAGGGTGGGTCCGAACCGTTTGGACGGTGTCAACTCCCATCACGACCACACTGCAGTTCCATGTCAAATTACAGCATACATTTGTAATATTGTGTACGTTTACGTGAAAAGCCACCTTTACCGCCACAAAATTAAGCGTTCTCGGTAATACCGGTTTCGTAATCTTACTCCGGGAATGTGTGCAATAGCTAAAAAAAGTTATTTGTAAACCAGTTTTAAAATCCGCACATTGATAAGCGTAATAAAACAAGATAATCAAACTGTTGAATAATCAATTATCTTTTCCATGGTTTAAAATATATATATATATTGCTTGAATGAAACATCTATTAAAATATAAAAATTATGCACCAATGTCCGTAAGAAATACTCGGTACTGTCTCGAAAAACGCATTTCTTATATGCAAAAATAACCATAGCCGTGTTTTGTAGGTACAAATAACTGTCATTGCTGAAGAAAGGAGAAGTTCACAACCTGACAGAAGTTGTTTTGTAATTTTTTTTATTTGTGAGTCACTGATCTTGATCTAGCAGAGCGTGCTTTGGTTTTCTTTGTGTGCTCCTGATTATTACTGTCACCATTTTGATGGGTTCTCCGTGTGCTCCTGATTATTCTTGTAAATGATTTGTGGAGTAAGAACGGACAGGTCAACCTGAATGCAGAACGTACCCAATACATTTATAGTGACGTATAGCGAATAGCAACAGCGCCATCTCACCCTGTGTGCCAATTCACCCTGTTTTACCTTAATACCTTTTCTTCCATTAAAATTTTTTTAATTCACTACCATATAATATTATTAAAAAATAAATGTTAATAAAATAGGTAATATGTCGGGAAAAAAACTTCAGCACCAGGTAAATGTTCAAAAAACTTAAATTAAAATTGTTATGGCATATAATATTTTAAGTATTTCTCCAAATACGTCCAGACATATATTTTCTGGAATCAAAGAATGGGTGGGGAAAAAAAAGGCAGAAAGGAAAATATTAGTCACCACACAACAAAGATTCATGCAGTAGGTAAGCCGCCAAGCAATCATACTAAGTAGGTGGTCCAGAGATGCTTTCAATAAGTAATATAAGTGTTAGTAATTGCCATGCCTCAATGCCGCACAACTTTATTTCAAGGCCAAACTAAAAACTACGTCCCATCAGTGAGCCAGCTAAATGTACTGAAATGTACAAAAAAAAATGCTTTCGGTCCCTTTTTTTAAAAACTGAAAAACAAAAGAACAAATATATATATTTTTTTGTTACATTCCTACGAAATATGTGAACACCACAAACAGAATTATCGACGTAGAGTGCAAGTTGATGAGTGCAACCAGGAAGGGATGGAGAATGATGAAGATGGGGGGGGGGGGGGGGACTGGCAATTGCCAGGACGATAAGGATTGGTACGTCAGGAGCGTAAGAGGAAGGCAATGTCAACGTCAACGCGGAAAACAAACGACCTCTCGATCACAGGGCTTGTTTTCGGTTCGTGTAACTGGAATATCCACGAGAGCAGAAAAATGGAAAATTGAAGGGGGGAGGGTTAGAAGATCGTTGGGATTGGAGAGGTTTTTAAAAAAAAGGGGGGGAGGAGGAGGGTAGTTGCTGTTGTGGAATCTCCGAAAAAAAACAAAAAAACAACCGGAGCATACATATACCTGTTGCCGTCGGCAACATTCTGTCGATAAGCACACGGGTGGAAGGGAAAAACAGCGGGTACGCTTTCCCTTGCTAGCGGCGGATATCCTAGCCCCATCCTCCCTTAGGGCAGTGTTTCTGTCCATGGGAAGAGTAGTTTCGTGTGAGGGGGGGGGGGGGACAAAACTATTTGCACCATTATCCATGCATTTCCCTCATCTCCACCCGTCGCGTATCATTTTTATTTTTTTATTTTTTTTACGTTCCTCGTCTCCATAGTCCCTCTCTACCGCGGGGGTGTTTACGTTACGCTTCCGTCACAGGATGAGTGCAGACGGTGAGGAGGTCGCCGCTGATGATAATGCGGTTCCGTGGGGCTTTGCCCACTTACGCCTGAAGGGATGATGGGGAAAGGGGGGTGGTTTGTATTGGCGCATTTTGCTGGCCTTTGAGGGGGAGGAGGTGGTGGTTGGGAAGGGGGGGGGGAGTCACAACAAGCGCGGGAGCTTTGTGAGGGATATTGTGTTGCGTTGCTCCCGGGGCGAGCAAGCACCCCCCTCCCCTACCCTCCCTCCCTCCCTCTCTCACTCTCTCTCTCTCGCTAAAACCCACATCCCTTCCTTCCCATGCCGTCCCGCACATTTCTTCCACAACCCGCGGTCGTGCCGTGACCCACCCCCGCGCCCGGGTGGCTCTATTAGTTATTGTTCCACCTAGTTACACCTAGTTACCTCCCCTCTCGCTCTTTGTCCCTGCGCCGCGGGTAAACTCTGGGCCTAACCCGCGCCGGCGGCGAGTGTTTACCTCCGCTTCGGCTGGGCTGGGCTGGCGAACTCTTTTGACAAGTCTCAACGCAGAAGGGCGTGTGTGTTTGTGTGTGTGTCTGTGTGTAAAGGGGGGGAAATAATCAGTGTCTGAACGGCCTTGGACGAATGGCGGACTGATCAGAAAAATATATATATATATTCTACAATTTGTATGAAAATAAAAACCTAATGCATACTGATAAAAAATATATATATTATTTTGCCTAATGAAAGTTAACTACGTACCTGGTGTATCAATTTTACCTGTTTTACCTGATGCGAGTAACTACCTGGGCTAGCGTGTCTTTGAAAAAATATGAAAGCTGGCATGCACGTCGCATTGGTTGAGATAGATTCGAAAGCAGTCCCGCCTTCGAATGCCAGCTGGCAATCTAAGGTTCCCACCGAAACTTAAAAATAATTATTAAATATTAACGAAATCGTATTTGGTTCTAGAGTTCTGGTAGTAAATTGCTTTTCTTAACCTTTTTTTATATTATTTTTAAACTTTACTATTTAATGGCTTTTGACTACTAATTAGCGCAATTCTAAAAAAAAAAAAAAAAAAATTTTAAAAGCATTAAGACATTTTCCCCTTAACTGCTGTTTATTAACGTAGCTTACTTTACTAATAACAATTTGTAAATTTCCGTACTTACACGAGATGTTGGAAACAATCTGTCAGAGTATAGGTACAAAACATTTATGCAAACTTTATATTCCAAAAAAAACCTATAAAATTAATTACTGTTGTAAAGATTTTCCAGAACCTTTAATTTTGTTTTGTTTAACAAATAATTACTAGAACTAGAAATTATTAATTAGTTATTTTGTAATGAACGAATTAAAATTATCGTTATTAAAAATAAGTAGTAAATTCTACTAGACTATGTATCATCTTAAATCTATTGATCTTAAACTCTTTGTGTAACCCGTACTACTGTTCCGAAAAATATCTTCACTGATTGAAGATGGCGCGACGGGGAAACATTAAAATGGCACTCGGAAGGACCTTGGATCGAGACCCGGTGTATTCAGTCTGAATTACGGTTTTCTCTTTTTTCTAGGAATCCTCCGGGTTAAATTCTTGTGATCTTTGCTCACACAAGGATACAGCTGATGCCCTTACGCAAATTTCTTGACTTGTGATTGCAAATTTTTTTTTTGCCATAGTCGGTAGGCCGAAAGTCATTTGACCGAAAGGACTTTCGATCAAATTACTTTTAAGTTAAATGACTCAGACGACTGCTGTTTACTGTCTGCCGGTAAGTCAATTTTCAGTCTACATATTTGAGGGAGACACGCTGACAATTATGTATCGATATATACCTAGTGATTTTCTTTAACTGATGAGTGGGGCCTATATCAATTTTATGAACGCTAAAACTTCCAGCATAACATGACAAAAATATTGTAACGTTTACGGAAATAGTTTTTGAAAGTGATAGCCCAATTAATACAATACAGCTTTATTTATTAAGTAATATTTAAACTTATTTAAATTACAACACTTGAAATGTCTGTCCACTGGAGATAAGCTCGACAGTGGCTCTTCCTACTGCTGGTCTCTTACCGCTCGCCTCTGTCGCAACACACAGCCTCGCACTACTCACCTCGTCCGTCGCACACGAAGCAGTCCCGATGCAAGTGTCCACGCACACGAAGCCGGTAGCGCTTCGTCCCCGTTCTCTCACCAAGGGGTCTTCTCGCCCTCTTCACTTCTCTGCCTCGGAGGCTGGCGTCGCCCTTTTATATCCCTCGCGGCCTCTTCCCTTCTGGAATCGTCTCGCACTCCTTTTGAAGTGTAGCGTCATCAGAGTCGAATTGACACCCGAAGCTCCCAGAACAACGGTGTACATGTTACGCGGCATCTTGAGAGCCCATAGAGCGTCGAGAAAGGGGTGAAGCAGGGGGAAAAAGGAGGATAGGGTATTTGAGGTAGGACCGCTAATCCGGTAAGTAAATGCCGCGCTGGACCGCGCCCCACCCGGGAGCCAAGGGTCAGCTGACCACGCGAGGCCAACTGGCCTGCCTCGCGGCTCCGCCTCCAGTGTGCTCGTAACACTATGTACTTTTCTTTCTTTTTTTTAGTACAAAATGAGCTTTTATTTCTCTGAAACCTCAAACCAAACACAATGTCACCGTAATGCACCCAAGCAAGATTATACAGAGTTAAAAAATTAATTTCCATAAAGCATCATTAAATAGAAATATTTAACACTGCTTAGTGGCAAAGGACTAAGGCATGCTGTCGTAACTAAGAACCATACAAGATATAATTTTCTAGGTTAGGTCAGTTTTACGTTACGCGTTTCTAACTTAGAACAGTTATTAGTTTTGTGTTTGTCATGACGGTCCTAAAAAAAAAAAAAATTGAATTTTTATACGTCATGACTGTTCTAAATTTAATTTGCGATTTTCTAAGCTATGATTGTTCCAAAGCGTGTGTTTCTGAGATACTACAGCTTTATCATATATCTTTTTTTTTGCGAGAATGCTGCTAATTTTATGACTGATTACAAGTTGTGACTTTAAATTGTGTGTGTGTGTGTGTGTGTGTGTGTGTGTGTGTGTACAAAGGACTTACTACATATATATCCCCCCTCCTTATCATGTGCCAACTATTTCCCTTCAACTTTCTTCGGAAAAATATTTTAGCCAAGGCATTGTTCGTGGACCCCAATAATAATAAAAATAAAAAACACGTGGTCAACGAAAGGAACAGGAAACCCTAAGTAATATAAAGGGGGAAAAAATTAACAGGGGTGTGGAGGAAAGGTACTGGTGTCCATATGTCCAGTCGGAGGGCGAGAAAAAGGAATGCGCCATGTTTGCTACCCTTACGCCTTCATCCCTTCCCTGGCCATTCGCTTTATGGCGGGGGCTGTAAAGTGATATACGTGGGTGAGAGGAAACAGACAGATTTACGGCCGGTCATATACCCCTTCAGCCCTCCTAGAAACAAAAAAATAAATATGTGTAGTAACTTCACACCCCTTAGGCCATGGGTTTTCAAATAGAATATCTTGTCGTGAAAGTGAGCTGGGAGGGCAAGAAGGGAGGGGGTAGGTGAACTGCCCTATGTCAAGTTTTGTGATAGTTCAGTGCACTCTCTCAAACATACTCCCTTCAGAGTTGGTTAACGAACTTAAGAACAGTCTCAGCATGTACTGAAAGCACGAAATCATTTAGTATGCATTTTTGTATTAATCGTTCGTATGTAGTCTTCATCTGAAAACATTTTATATACCGTAATTAAATAAATAAAATTTAGGGTTTCCAAAACCCTGAAAAACTCAAGTTTTCTATGGTTTTGTGAAAATCCTAATTTTAAATTATTAGTTACGAACGTACTGGGAGCACGGCTGTGAGGCGGGACAGTGGACCTTATGACGGTCATCTGGTCATTGACGCAGCGCATACTTTGGCAGATTAGCAGCCTCGCTTCACTGCCCTCCTCCCACCACTAACTCCTCCCCACACTATCTCTTCCCCCCCACCCCGCTACCTCCTTCCGCGGCGCTTTGTCAGCGACCCAGAGCCGTCCGTTTGGAGGGTCCTCAGGCTCCCGTAGGCCGCCGCGTGGAGTGGCGCAACTAGAACGCCACGGTTCTGGGAGCTTCGGAAACCCTGATATCAAACTTGACTTCCAAAATATTCGAAAATAGTTATAATAAAATAAAAATTTATTATTCTATCAATGTTAATAACAATTCTAAAGTTAACTTCTTACACAAATAAAACCTTTTAAAATTAATTGAAGGGCACCTCAGATAAATGTGTTAAGTACATTTTTACAACTTTTACAGGAGAGCATATGCGCTAAGCATTATTTACAACTCTTTTTTTAATAATTTTATTTTTCAAGAAATTTTTTATTTAAATGTTTTGTGGCACCATTAAATTAAAAATATTTTTGTCATAATATACTAATACAAGTACATGCTTATTATGTAAGCAGATGTTAATGTTTAAATTTTCGAACAAGCTGTATGATTTGGTTTCTTTGGAATGGTATGCCTGAAGCTGCGAATAGTGTGCTCTTTTAAGTCATTCGCGGCAGTCAATTGCTACCAGAATATACAGGCCTGTGGTTTTTGCGCAGGTCGTTCAGATTTTTTGTGCAAGTTAAAACATTGCGGTTCTTTAAAACTCGTGTTCAATCAATTTAATCACGACTCCGAATTTTTGCAATACGTACATGAAAACTACATAAATAGGAGAGAAAAACACGGATTGTGTTGGCAGCACTTATTTGGATGAATATTCTGTCGGATGGATGAAGTCCCAAGTTTTAAATCGCTTGGCTAAGATGCGTGGCGTTGACGGACGGAGGCGACTGGATATCTTGATTCCGCCTTAATGGCATGAAAACTGTTGAAACCAATATGGCGTGCGTCTGTTCCTATCTCCCCTCTTAAGAGTTCCCCTCCCCCCTACTCCTGTAAACACACCGTGCTGTGTTCTCTTATATCGTGGGCGGCGCGGAGTTAGCGCTCCCATGTAAAACACGCAATGCGGCCTGGGAAGGGGCAAGAAGGGGGTGGGGGGTAGGGGGTTTGTTGCTCATGTCGAACACGGCTCATGGCGTGTTAGCGCGTCTGTGCGAACCTGACTTCTCATCTCACGCCCCCCCCCCCCCCCCCCCCCCCCCCCACTCCAACGGGGCGTCTACCGTTGATCAGAAAGCCTCGGATTCTCTGACCTGTCCCGAACACATTCGAAGTTAGCAGATAGCGCGTGCAACTTCGAGGTCGTAATTCCAAGGAAAACAAAAATTGCAATGTCGCAGAGTTGGACAAACCAATCTCACATTTAAAGTGTGATGTGCGAAAAAAAATACCATATAGGGTTTCGATAGAGCTAGCGAGACCCTATGGGCACCAGTCAATAGTTGTACAAGCTATGAAATGGTCCATAGTCACGCTAGCTTACTCTACAACATTTATATTTAAACCTGCAAACACACTTCATTTCTTCCCTATATTAATCAAAATGTAAAATATTAATTATGTAAACAATTTTTTTTCAACGTTTTTATATTTTCAGCATGATTTTACACATCATAAATACTTGGGGGGGGGGGGGAGAATTTATACTGAAATCAACCGAATAGTTTAATATTTAAAAAAAAATTTATACTTAAAAATGTAGGTTTTTATGGTAATAAGTATCGAAAATTAATAAAAATTGTATATCGAAAACTAAATGTTGTATCGCAATGTTTTTTGATAGAAGTCTCATTTTCTGCACTATTCACACAATATTAATGAAAAAAAAAATAAAAAAATAAAAACTAGGATAATTTTATATTAAATAAGCCTGTGTTGTCTTAAACTTCTATGAGGCACTAAAATTATGGTGTCAAACCTAATCTTAGCAATTTTTAATAAACTGCCGTTTTATAGTAAGTTCCATAAAAGTATTTTAAAAGTATTTATAGATGAATATAAACATTTAAATTATTTAGCCACGGTTGTTTTTAGTTATTTTATCATTTCTAAGTGACCACATAGTTTGATTGTATTCTTTTTTAAAGTAGTAAATAGATAGTTAAATTTACATTTGCGTTTAATACATGGGCTGTCACGGTCCTCTGCCACGACACCGCCCAGTATCGTCATGCCACTGGTATCGGTATCTCCGGACTATCGGTGTACCTACAAGTATCTGCACTATTTTACACCAGGAAAAACAAACATAGATGCACGAACGAGGATGATATCGGGCGACTGACTTGCGGTCAATGAATCTTGAGGTTTCTTGGCGTCGATCGGATTTTCAGACGTGGCGATGTCTTTTTTCGGGAAGCCTAAGATGCACATAAAGATCTGCCATTCCCGATTACACCCGAACAATTCACCTTCGGCCAACCTCGGGTTTATTTATATATATTTCTCTGTTTATTTTAATGTAGCTATACTAACCTAACTAACCGTCCATAGTGTTTTAAAGTGTTTTAATATAGCTAACCTAACCGACCACTTTTAATATTTGAATTCATTTTTCATGCGCAAAAATAAAACAAATCCCGAAGTTGGCCGAAGGTGAATTGTTCGGGTGTGATCGGGAATGGCAGAACTTTATGTGCATCTTAGGTCTCCCTCTTTTTTCGGGCCTGTGGGATTCGTAAGGAAGGGGAAGGGGTGGGGGGAAGAGTTTTGGGCGTGGTTTGAAAGGTTCGTAACTTTGCCGTGTGTCGCCTCCATCTCGAGTGAGCTAGGATAGGAGTGCATCGGGGCTTAACGTCTCGTCCACATCGGGGACATGACAGGGGGTGAGGGGCAGCGACGGAGTGACCTTACGGGAGCACCCGGAGAATCTCCACCGGCGGCTGACGGCCAATTTCCGCCACGTTTTACCGCTTGCCAAAAGAAGCTTCCGAATCACGGGAAACCCCAGTTGAGACGTCTACGGGTACTATGGAGTCCCATCCTGGAAGTCAAATAAATCATTTCGTGAAATTTCCCCCCATTTCTAGAAATGAGTATCTCATTTGTTTCGGCCCCGCGGAGTTCAGCAACAGACACAAGACACATCTGAATATTGTGCACGTTTGATACACACTGGCCATATGTTTGCCGACGTGCATGAGAAAGCAGAAAACTATGAAATATAGAGGAAGTTTCCCATAAAACATAGTTTTGACGTTTACGTTTCTCAACCCCTGTTTCACAGTCACGATTTTGCAAGTGAGGGGTTTTCTTAGTTAAAAGGGGGACCCGGGCCCCATTCCCCTCCACAGGATCTACGACGCAGTTACAATAGCCCATTAACGATGACTTTGCCATGTTTCCAAAGATATCAAATGGTTTGTAGGGTACTTCATCGAAATAATAATTACATGCATTGCAATATGCAGCTTGTTTTTTTTTTAAGTAATTACAAGTTATTGGTCTCACAAGCCATTTTTTATTTTTTTTCCCCCGTAATTTCGTCATTTTTATTTAAGGTCTGTTTCTAACATTTTTACCTCGATTTCACCGTTGCATTTGTCCTGCCGCAAATATTTCCGACATATATGCGCTTAGTGCAATATGATGAATGTAAATTTTCGCGCAAGTGTTGGTAATTAGGAAGACTTTCGCGCCTTTTTACTCTCACGATGTTGCACTATGTAAGTGAATATCTGTTGAAAATATTTATGGCAGAAAAATAAATGCAAGGGACGTATCGTGTTAAAATTTCATAAATAGCCCTCAAATAAAAGTAATGACAAGAATATTTTTAAAAAAATCAAACATGGCGAGTGAGACCGAGCCATAAGTCGGAACATATCAGTTAATTAAAAACCTTTAATATAAAAATTGTTTAAAGACAGGTTGCAATGGATTAGGTTTATTCTTTCTATTTTAAAATAAAATTTACTTCCCATTGCGCTAGTTTGCACGGTGGAAAAAGGGGGGGGGGGGGGGGGGGAGAAATAAATGCGTACGAACGAATATTCTTTTTTTTATAGAAAAAACTCGTATTTTACAAGGAAGTCTCCCTTAACCCCGGCGGGCCAGGAAGCGAGTGTCCTGATGTATGTTTATCTGTCCCTGGGAAATAAATGGCAGTCGAAAGAAGAAAAAAAAGTCCTCAGGAACAGAGGTTTGTAGGTGCCTTCAGCCTTCTTGACCTCTCTCTTGCCTGGTTGAATGGTCCGGCGCCAATATTCCATGACTAACACAGGGGGTCTGCACTGATTCGGGAAATGGCTGGGGCTATATTGCTCCCCCCCCCCATTTTTTCCATCCTTTTACAGCCCTCACCAATGTCCACAAAGATCCCACCCCCCTTTTTCTTTTCTTTCTTTTATTCATTCTCTTTTCATTCGTCCTGGCAGTACCCTCACCCCCCCCCCCTTACGAACCGAAGTCCTTCCTCTTTTGCCACGTGACCTCCAAAGTTCTTTTCTTACGTGATGTAGTTTCTCTCTCTTTCTGACCGTGGCATTTGTCCCCCCCCCCCCCCCCCTTCCCAAATGTCGTCTGGCAAAAGGAGTGGCTTGGCTCTGCAGAAGGAATGGTTTGGTGGGTGAGGGTGGGGTTGTGGTGTGTGGGTAGGGGGGGGGGAAGGGGAACGGGGGTTTGACGGAAGTTCCGGTGGGGGCCAGTCGGTAGCCGGAACGACCCCATCCGAGCCGCCACCTCACCCCCTCCCCGCGCACACACTCGCTCTTAGATGGATTTCCGGTTCCGGATCTGTGACTCGAGCCTCCCCCCTCCCCCTCACCGTCGAACAGAGCCACCGTGAAGCCGGCGGGGGTAGCTAGCTCTTCGCGAGAAAGGGGTAGTAGCGTCTGAATGCGAGCGAGCGTGTCGTTAAAGGATGTAAGAGGGTGGCGGGGGTTAAAGGGGAGGAGGGGGTTGGATGTAGTTGTTACGATGAAATGCCATTACCCCTACCAATCCCCTCTCTTCGCGACCCCAGATCGTGAATCACCCAAGCAAGTGAAGTGTGTACTCGTGTGGAACCGAATTTTCGCGATAACAATTTTCGGAGCCACTTCTAAGTCATTTGAGTCATTTACAAGTGTGCAGAACAAAGCAGTTTGAATTCCTTTCTCTGAAATACATAAATATAGTAGGCCTATATGGTTATGTAGTCATGGTTCAACTTGGCTGTTATTAATTAATTGTTGCCAAGATACACGTGGTGAAAAGCAAGACCATAAATAATTTAAATTAATTTGCACGTAGACTTCTATACCGGATAATGGAAGTATCGTAACCAGGATTTTTATTCGCGTAAGGGGAGAGAATTTTCCCGTCGGCCAAAAATTGGTTGTAGCACTTAAAAGTATATATACATATTTTTATTTTTTTCTTATTTTTCAGCATAAAAAAGTGCCAAATATATGAACTGAAAAAAAAAGTATTTTAAGTGTGGTAACGAACGGAGGAAATCTAATCTAAGGAATTTCAGAAAAGGGAGGATTGTATCCCGATTTTTCGTTCACCCTCTGGTGTTTAAGCCCTCTGCTGTTTAAAGTATGAACAGGGAATAGAATTAAAAAAATAAAATAAAATTGGCTCATCTTTTAAAACGTATGTCAGGTCGACAAAGCCGAGGAGATGGGGTTTTTCCTCTTCGAATACTTCAGCTCCCCCCCATCTCGAATAAATAGGTTTTTCATTCCTTGCCTGACTGAATAAACGCACTTGACGCCAGGTATTTGAGAAACTTCACGAGATCCTCCGATGTTTAGATTCAAGACCCAGAAGGAAAAGTCTCGTTCGACTTTAATACTCTACGCCACCCACCAAAATGTTGGATTTTATTTTGTTAGTTCTACGTGTTGACCTATTTTTAAAATCGAACTATGTATAGGGCAAGAGCGTATCAATTTCAAAACGGAAGTTTTATGTATTTCGCGATTAAATTATTACGGAAGGAGCGTCCATGCACAAAATTAAAAAAAAAAATGTAACTTTACAAAATTTTTTTTGTGAAAGTACAATAAAAATATTTTAAAATCTACAGCATTTTTATAAGGAAAATATAAAGAAAATGCTTAATTTCTACAAAGGTGATTTCATGGTTTAGTGAACTAATATTACTTAGGAACTGGAACAGTGGAATATAATACCTGAAATTAACTGTTTAGCACATCGTTTGTAACGTTTAAAGAACCATTTTGCAGTTTCAAAGGGTTTGATATTTTGCCTGGGAATTTATACATTAAACTTTACAAATGTCAGGTACATACACGTCAAGAAAATTTGTAATTACATGATTCTGGGAATATTAAATCACTTGGCAATCACACCTACGAAGTTCAGGGAGCTAACAAATTGTTACGCTCTGGGTTTGACTGGCGACAAGCGCAACAAATTGCAGTACAGTTGTCTGGATCGTATTTCACGTAAGTGTGTGTATCGGCAGGAGACGCGATTTTGAGTCCATTGACCGTGGCATAATAAACTTACAGATGTTTCGTATTTGATACACACACTCCTTTAGTGATATTGATAGTGTCTTACGATCTCTAAACTATACAGAAGACGCCGGTTTACAAAAAAAAATATTTTTGTAACTTACAAACATTCGTACTTTAATTCAAAAATCCATATGTTTAAATTACAATTTTGATTTTTTTTACTGTCTTGAGCTACACATAAATTATCAATAGCAAAAGGAAGAACATAGTTTATTTTTAAAAAAAAGCGAGTCTTTCAATACTTGCCAGAGATGTCTTAACATACAACCTCGGTAACGAACAAATTAATTTGCTATCTTGTTGCAAATACATTAATATTAGGAAATTTGGACACGAAATGTAACGTAGAATTCTTTAAAATAATGCATGATGAATATACGCAAATGGTGTTTTGAAATTTATTGTAGGAGATTACGCGTAGTTTCCTTTAAGTTCATAGAAACCATTGAATAAGCACCTGTTTAGTAGCAAAAAGGGTTCTATGTACAGTTAAATGTGGTTGTATCATGGAACTATTTAAAAACACGAAATATTATAAGGCTCTGAGCAAAGCTGCCGATTCCCTTGAAGCAGTTGGTTTTTTAGCGCCAAGCCAGGTGATTTGGGTCCGATTTCGGTTTAAGGGTGTAGGTGTTTGGTGTTTTCAAATGTTTGATTTCATTAAGATTAGCTTATAAGCCTTCCGTCACAGAGATAGAGGCGTTGATATGCTCGATTTAAAAAAAATCAGGTCCATTCTAATGATACAGTTTTTAATTATATATACATGTATAACACACGAATTTCCAATAGTTTTCTATGCATTTCTTATTTCCTTTTTTTTTTGTGTGAAAGCGCCTTCGTGACAAATTGTCAGGAAACATTAAGATTTTTGCCTAGACGTTTGACTTTGGCCGTGTTCTACGGCGTCGAGTTACAGCGTATTACCACTGTGCTCCTTCGCTCCACATGTTGACGGTTTCAAGTAGATATACTTACTATGAAAAGACACGTAGAAAATTATTTTTTTTTTTAACCAACCTTCTTTAAATCATCCCTACTAATATACATGCGGAAGTGTTTTCGTCTGTCCTTTTTTTTTTCACGCAGCAACGGACTAACATGATTGTTTTTGTATATATATAGTTCATGGGCCGGAGAGTGACATAAACTACACGTAATTACTAAATTCCATCCCTAAAGTAAAGAAAAGGAGGTAAATTCAGTTTTATAATAGAAAATCACAGGAGGTAGGTCATAGAGAAAACAGTGAGTTTGTGTCATTTCTCTATGTCCGCCATACGGTCATATAGTAAGGTCTGGCAACTTCCTGACTTCTCATTGGCGAAACCAATCAACTTAGCTCGCGGCTGCTAGCGAACTAAAGGCACTAATAACTATTTAGTTTAGAACTTCGTAAAAATATGGCGTTACCTTGAATATCTAACGCGCTATCGTTTGGCGCATCCGTCACTTCTTGTCTAAGGGTTACCTGCCTTCCCACGAAATGAAGCTGAAGATTGGCGTCACGGTTTTGTAGATGCGTAGCCGTAATGCAACGAGATTATGCAATCAGTGGGACTTAAAAAAATCAATTTCCCGCTTTTCAATGTTATGTCCTACAGTCTTGAAACTCGATTATAATATTACTTATATTATAATGCGTTTGTCTCGGGCAACGCCGGGTACTTAAGCTAGTAGTATAGGCCTATAGTGGAATGCAATGCCTGAAGTAAGTAGCGACTGGCTGCTTCAAATAGTTTCTACTCCCAAGTCACTGGAGTTTAGCGCTTAATTCATTCCTGGAAATGACCGCAACTTTAATAATACTGACGTGAGACATTATGACATGGTCTTTTAAATGTGAGCTCCGACTTAACGGAGGGAACATATTAAAATACACAAATATGTTATGAACTTAATTTTTGATGTGCAACATATTAACTCTCGGTATACGGCATTTTGTAGGAGTAATTCCATGAATGGAACGGAAGGCGCACGAAACGGAAATGCTGCCATCTGTGGTGGATGCCGTGAATAAAAGTTTACAAAAATAAAAATTAACTTTATAGTATTAACGGTTTAGTGAATTTTAACAAGATGGCAGTATTTTAATAAAATTTCGAGTCGAAAATCAGGTCCAAAGTTATGGTACATTATTTACTCAAACTCTCATTCGCTTTTATCTGACACGTTTGATAATAGTTTTGAAATTTCGGTCAGCTAATCAGATGATTAAATAGTTGACGTAACTGCTCCGGCAGCGAATTCTAGCGGCGAGTGTGGAAACTACGCGAGATTCGCGTCAAAGGAATGTAGTTGAAAACGCAAATTTTCGATTGGCACGCTCGGCATTATTTTTCAAGAATTATAATTTAAATTTCGTGTCCAAATTACGTATTATAAGTGTATTTGCAACGTGAGAACACGTGAATTTTTTTTCGTTAACGAGGTTAGATGTAGGTATGTAAATCTCTGGAAAGCACTGAAAGACTCCCCTCGTATTTTTTTTTTATATTTATCCGATGTGCTTAGTATCTCTGGTTCTCTTCTCTGCCCATTGAGAAATAAAGTCAGCCCATCGAGACGTGGTTCATGTTCGTTATTTTTTGTCAGAAAACGTATTAGAGGATGTTGGTTGTACATAGCCAGCATCCTGCGAGGGAGGAGGCCGATGTTTGTCGTTGTTGCTTGTTTCTGGGGGATTCCAAAAGGGGGGGGGGGGATGATGACCAATATTGGCCACCAGCTTCATTACCGACACCCCTTTCTCCGGACACGCCGTGCCAATCTCGTTTCAGCCACACAATCTCGGTACCAAGGCTCGTTTGTTCAGCGGGGCTTTACTCCACTGTGTACCCCCCCCCCCCCCCCCGGGCCTGGCTCCACACACTGTTTCTCCTGCCGCGAGAATAGCGAGCGCGTTTGTAGCGGGACCACACAAGACCTCTTTCTTTGTTTATATCTATTCTTTTATTAATTTAATCGACTTAAACCGTGTGGCGTATTAAACGCGTGTCTACCAGTTAGCGATTACTTAACAAAACACGATACAGAACAAATACATTTGCTGGTAATTTTTTTTTTAAGATTTAATATCTAAACATGTATGATACAAGACATGGTTTGATATGACACTAATACTGGACAGTAATATACAATAAATAAAAAAAAATAAGTAAACATATGAAATACAAAATAAAACTTATGTAAACTTGGAAACTAAAAACTACCTATCACGAACATTTTGTATAAATAAAAATGTAAATGTTTATTCGTTCAAAATATTAAAAATCTCAGAAAGTTCATCACCGATGTTTTGAAATTTTGACACAACGTTGCATTCGAATACGCGCGTGTTTTTATATACATGTCACTCCTGTGACAGGTAAAAGGATTGCTGTAGTGTGACACAGAGATATAGAGGTACAAAGATTTATATATATGTATGTATGAAATATAGGTATATAGAGGAGAGAGAGATACAGAAGAGATTTATAGATGTAGAGATAGAGATAAAGGTATATAGAGAAGAGAGATACAGAGGAGATATATAGATGTAGAGATATAGATAAAGGTATATAGAGGAGAGATATACAGAGGAGATATATAGATGTAGAGATAAGAGATAAAGGTATATATAGGAGAGAGATACAGATGAGATATATAGATGTAGAGATAGAGATAAAGGTATATAGAGGAGAGAGACACAGATGAGATAGAGATTTAGAGATAGGAGAGTTAAATATCAATGTAGATTGAGATACAGAGAGATAGCTGTTTTGTATGTGTGGTACTACTTAAAACAAATTTTAAAAAAAATTGATTGCGGCATTGCAAGGCATGCCGGGCATAACCTAGTTGTAAATAAAAATAAATGCACACCCACACAGTTGCATAAAAACTAGGATACCATAAACTAACTATTTCTAGTTAAAATATTTTTAAATATATTAATTTCAATATTTGACAACATACATTTCTTGAACGATGAAAGTGATATATGTTGTATTTCTTTAATTATTTATTATTTATATAGGCCTATTACCTAATTTTTAGCGAAGTTAATGCTTTTAACCTGGTTGTTTTAATATTCTACATCTTCTCGAAGCAGATACCTATATTAGAGATGCAGTAGAAATATTAAAATACCCATCAAACTTAAGAGAGGATTGATACATATTAAACAAAATATGGGAACCACTATAAAGAAATCCTCAAAACCAAGCTCTGCACCTAACAAAACACAAATCGCCTCTGATTTGCTAAACAGCCTAGTTAACCAGAAGAGGAATATGCGACTTATTGGCCAGTAGCCCTAACCAATCGCAGAGGCCCAGCTGTGATTCGCCAAACCAACCAGTTAACCAGAAGAAAGGAAGGCTCAGATTTGTCTACAGCTGCAGCAAGTCAGGTGACACTCCCCTCTGCTCCCCTGAAGATGGCGACTGCAATGTCGACCGGAACGTCGATGCCTTCTACGCGGTCATAACCTAAAAGCCAAGCAAATTCGTAATTTGCATCAATTTACGACAGCACTAAACTTAATAATCTAACCTTATAACCTAAAATCGGATATTTTAAACTTCTGATCAACATAAATATAAGCAATACACACAAACATGTATTTAATACAATAATAGAACACCAAATCTACATAGAAAAATTGTTTACTGTACTTAACAAAAGATTCATTTGGAAAGCTGTTAATACTAAAGAAATATTGTAACTTTGTACAACACATGGCTATGGTTATTTTTTAATATATGAGATAATACTAAGTTTTATCACGAAAATTGGCACAATTTTATATTTTAATTGATGTTTCATTCAAGATATTATTTTAATCACGGATAGATAATCGAATATTCAATAACTCCTAATTATTTTGTTGTATTATATTTAATGTGTGCAGATAATACGGGAAAGATATTCAGGGAACGGTTTACAAATAACTAACTATTGGAGGTACTGGGATAACACATTGCATAAACGCCCGTTCCGAGAAAGACGCCAGGGTATATAAGCAGCGACGCCGGCTTCCGCGGGAGTTCGCGAGTCGGAGAGTTCTGCGAGCGAAGGGGAGTGTGACATCGGCGAAGAGGGTGAGAGAGACCCCTTCGAGAGTGGCGCGACGAGGAGCGACGGAACCGTGCGAGTGAGACTGAGTGGCGCTAGACTTTGTGAGTGGACAGGCGCGAGGTTAGGGGCGAACCACTGTTGAGCCTAGCTTCAGTGAGGTGTATGAACTGTGGAACTTGACAGACGTAGTGATTTGCGAATAAACATTTTTAAGTGCATGTAATTGGTGATCGGACATTTTTAAGATAAATTATTTATTAGTAATGTAAATATTAGTAATTAATAAAACTGCAATAACAATTATTTTAGGCTATCCCTTACGAACCCAGTTCCCCCACATTATACTCGTAACAGTAGAATGTCGATGTCAACTTAATACAACTGTTCTCTCTCTTTCGGAAAATATTTATTTTTCTTTAGGTATTTGGGTGTAAAATTTTTCAAGATTTGTAGAATTTCAACATCTTAATTCAGTTCCATAAGTTTCACTTCGGTAAATCGCCGAATTTAATCGGTGTGTTGATATTGGATACAGCTGGGAAAAAAATTGTAGTTATAAACCTTTACTTAATGGCTCCATCAGAATAATTTGTTAAGGAATCATGATGCCAGTGCAATTAACTCCTACGTAAAGCAACATAAATATTGTTGATACTATGCAAGAAAACATTTCTTTATAGTCATGCCATTCTAAAATAAACTTAATTAAATTTTATATACCTATATAGAGGGACGATAAGTATCTGTTATTTTACCCATAAAAATTTAAAAAAAAAATTGTAGTATGACAATTACTTTCTCGTGGCGTAGTAAATGTTTTGGCCTTTTTTTTTTATTGGTGATGTTTGTTAAAATTAATGAATGTTCGGAACTCTGTCCAAAATACTGGAAGAATTCATGCAGCAAATAAAGTCCTACGGAAGCAGTGGAAAGCTCATCCTGTGGTCATGCCATTCGAGTATTTGTTGGGGGCGAGTGGGGGGAATGACGCCATCAGTCACACGCGAATAAAAAATTATTGCGTTAAAATAGCCCCCGAGGGTGTAGGATTTGTTGGTTTTGTTTTGGAAAGGGGGGGGGGGGGTTGGGATGGGCTTATGAAATTGGGCAAGTGAGGAAAGGGGGGAGGGAAATGGACCGACGTTTGTCAAATGGCGGTCATCGTTTGTGTTGTCGCCCAATTAGGCAGCGCCGGTGCAGATAGCCCCCGCGGGCAGGTTGGTAGCAGCGTTGCCGCGCCCGCATTGTTCTTGCCCGTGCAGCAGGTCTGGAAACATGCTCTGATTACATTCCCCTGTGTCCATTCTATAGCGGACCCCCGTCACCCCTTTCCAACCCTCTGAGCTCGCCGAGGGCATGTTCAATTTTCAAGTGGGGGGACTCTGTGCTCTGAAGCAATTAATTACATGTGCATATAGCATATGTATATGTTAACAGGTAATGCTAGATGAAGTAGACCTAGGTTTACCCGGGTTGACATTGCATTATCCAAGTTCGTTGTGTAAAGTTCGAATAGTAAATGAAGTGAATTTTAATTCGGCATTTACTCATGTTCACCTAGGCCTACCCAAGCTACCCAACGCTGCCGGGGTAAATGTTAGAAAAACTAACTTTAATTTCATTGATACCTTAACTAACTAACCTAACGTATGTTGTATATAGTTTTTTTATTGGAAAAAGTTGGAAGTCAAGTTTCTGAAATCTGTTTTTTTTTTGTAACTACCAAGGTAGAGAAAACGGTAAACTGTTTCTCCGTTCAAGAGACTTACTTAATTTATTCGAATCAAAATTTCAAACAAACATCATGTTGCTAGTCTGCACTGAATGCTAAAGAGACTACCTGAAGAACGGACGAAGAAAGATGAATACACAAATACTCGGAAAACAAGTAAAAAAATCGGCTGATGTCATGTAAACGGTAAATAGACGGTGCAGAGAATTCCGTTGAAGGAATTAGAACAATATCACAGTCCAGATGGAAACAGTGGGCTGATAACGAGGAGACAGTTGCAACAATAAAATTGAATAGAAATGAATAACATACTTGGATAACACAGCGTAAGTGATAATAATTGCAAAGATTTGCGCGCCTTTTTAAATTCATGATATATTTTGAAAATACTTGTGACAGAACAATAAATTTAAAGTTCGGTATTGAATTATAGTTTAGAAGTAGCCCTTAAAGTTATAACGGAAAAAAAAATGAAAGAAAACATTCCGTGTGAGAGACAACCATAAACATTTTTTTTTGTTTTTAATTGTTTCGTTGACGGCAATTATTTAACTTGTACCTGTTTGTACTATGTAAGTAAATTTTTTTCCCTCCAGTTACCTTCACTTCTGTGTATATCTGTTTACGGAACTTAAGTTGCTGATGATAAATAATATAAAGTTGCTGATGATAAATAATATAAAGTTGCTGATGATAAATAATATAAAGTTGCTGATGATAAATAATATAAAGTTGCTGATGATAAATAATATAAAGTTGCTGATGATAAATAATATAAAGTTGCTGATGATAAATAATATAAAGTTGCTGATGATAAATAATATAAAGTTGCTGATGATAAATAATATAAAGTTGCTGATGATAAATAATATAAAGTTGCTGATGATAAATAATATAAAGTTGCTGATGATAAATAATATAAAGTTGCTGATGATAAATAATATAAAGTTGCTGATGATAAATAATATAAAGTTGCTGATGATAAATAATATAAAGTTGCTGATGATAAATAATATAAAGTTGCTGATGATAAATAATATAAAGTTGCTGATGATAAATAATATAAAGTTGCTGATGATAAATAATATAATATCGCTACCGTTTGGTTTACTGGTTGGAAACGAAAACTTCCATATTTCCTATAACCAATTATACCATATCGTCGATAATTTTTTTAAATACGTCTTTTCGAGCGGAAGTTCTTGCTCAATATCAGTTGTTAAAAAAAACCAAACCATTTTTTTTAAAAAAATACGCCCCAGGAAGTAAACAAACATTCAACAAGTTACGAACTTCGTAGGCAGAAGAAGCTCGTTTACATAAATTGTGACTTATTAGAGGAGGAAGCAAGTAAACGCCATTGGAGGTGCGAAAATATTATTTAATTTGGTAAATAATTTTTTGACATTTATCACAGGCTTATTTTTAATTTTTAGTATTGAAATAACAATTTTTTCGCCTGCAAAACTTTTCAGGGAGGGGGAGGGGGGTTGAAAGCACAGTAATTATTGGTTAAAAGAGAACCAACACGCGTGGATCAAACTGGAGGAGCCCAAACTGGAAAGCTCAGGAAGTCCAAAGAAAAACTTAAAAGGGGAAAGTGAACGAATGGTTCATTCATGAGGTCTCTGTGCCACTGGGAAGGCTGCTGTACTGGTGTTGGGAACAATGTTTTGGGAAGGAGGGGGGGGGAGTGTGGCTTTTGTTTGACAACTTGTAGTACTCGAAGCGTTATTTCTCCCTTCTCCCGAGAGAGAGAGAGAGAGAGAGAGAGAGAAAGAAGGTATGGAGGAGCAGTAGGGATAGCGGGACTGTGAAAACACAAGATTACTGTTTGGGCTTCGTTGCCCAATATTTGCCCAAGTCATTGTGACATCCATGTCGTTGCTCCTTCTTCCCCTCCCACTACTAAGTTAAGGGTGAGGGAGAAAAAAGAGAAAAAAAGGGGGGGGGGGGGGGGTTGAACCCTGGCTGGTGCTAAGTGGAAGGAGCTATGTGTATGCAGGCTTCCTGCCGTCGCTGCAACTACTACTTTCGACCGTCGATTGGACACTTGAGGCTGGCTCCGAAGTTGGTGACGGGAACACGGTAGTCCAGACGGGAGTTTTAGATTCTTTTATTTTTTTTACCTTTGTCCGTCGCGAAAGATGAGGTAGAAGTAGGAAGGTTGCAACGAATTAAAAAAAAAAAAAAAGCCAAACAACGGATTTTCAATTACCGGATTTGTCACCGTGCAGTTTGCACGCGCGCTTTGGTTGGCAAGAAAAATTGCACCCGTTTTTTTTTTCCTTCTCCCCTCCACCACGGCTCTCTTGGACGGATGTTGTCACATCACGATCGCTGCCAGACCGGAGTGAAATGGCGCAACGTCTCGAATGTTCCTTGTCCACCGGGCTGGGGCGTTAATGGTTTCTTTTTTTAGTTTACTTGGGCTCAAGTGTGTGTGTGTGTGTCCCGTTCCAGGTCATTATTTTAATATTTATGTTCCACACGGTTTAAACTTTCCGACTGTTTGAGTGGTTGAACTTTCACAAAATGAAAATACATATAAATATTTTTTTTTGCATAATTAGCTAGCAAAGTTACATTTTTAGCATTTTTGTAGCAGTATGGTTAAGGAGAGTGAAATTGCATATAAAACTGGAACTTTTTAGGTTTTAACTTAATTGTACTGGCTACTACGTGATATGGTTTAATTTCTTTTAAAAAAAATTAATTTTACCCATACTTGAAGCCATTAGAAACGATAACTAGTCCCGAAAATTGCGCGGATTCCTCTGGCCTCAGGATAGAATTCAAAGTTATAGGTGTGCTCGACCCATATTTAGGTACTTTCCCATTGGTTGATTTCTTAGCGAGAACATTTTTATCCTTGTTATTTGGCACTACCTGATTCGCTTACTTCTCTCCTAGCTGGACATCGTTGGCTCACGGTCGTAGAGGGGCGTGTCCAATTAACTGCGATCCAATCATGAACATAGTGCGACAGTGTGGAGGTTTGCATTCTAGCTTGAGAATAAATGAATGCGCGAAAATTCCGTTGCTCTAACGATAACACAACCACACACAACAGGAGTATTGAGGAAGAAATTGTATTGAGTATTGTATGAGGAATTAAGCCAGCATTTTCCAATTACTTTATATAGTTTATGTTAAATCAATTTATGTATATGTTCAGTTTTCTTTTTTAATTTCTAGTAATTTCTTTATTTTTATTGTATTTTTTTTAAAGTTTTCATTTCTTCGTTATAGTTTTTATTATAGTTAGCTCAGTTACGTTTTATCATCGATTTACATTTACGTATTATATAAACGCCACAAAATGTAATTCCATAAAATAAAATAAATTATATCAGGAAACTATGCAAATATTTCTGAGGTAAATTAGGTCCGCCAGATAATGGTACATGGTGTATGCAGGCAAATATTCGTGATTAAATTTTTTCGCAACTAATCGAATCTTATTCACGCACCAAAAGTTCAATTTCAGAATGTACACTTCTGGGTTAGGTGCGTTCCACGGTGACATGGAAACTTAGAAACGGAAACGAACCCGTACCAGCAGGATGTTTGCGTGACACTGCCCGCCTCCAGCTTCCGCAATGCACGGAAGTGTAACAAAATGGCAGCCAATGAGATTTGAATTCCACGGTTACGAAATATTAATTTAATTGAAAGAAAAAAATTGGTTGTCTGTAAAGTCGGTTTACGGACGATAGTTTAACGTGACGTCATAACAAAACATTGATGAAATGATTGCATACTTTTATGAATTAAATTGAATCATTTTTATTTTAATAAGAAAAGAATAAATACTTGAAATTATACTAGTAATCAGATTCATTTTCTTACGTACATTTGACGTATAAATTATTTCATATTACACATTTATAAACAAAGTTTTAAGTTTTCACTTATGTCGGTGCGGCGCAAGCGTACAATGAGCGTAACGGGACACAGCGTAACGGAACAATGAGCGTAACGGAACAATGAGCGTAACGGAACAATGAGCGTAACGGAACAATGAGCGTAACGGAACAATGAGCGTAACGGAACAATGAGCGTAACAGGACACAGCGTAACGGAACAATGTGCGTAACGGGACACTTTTTCGTGCGTGCAGCCGGCGTTCATCGATTTATTAGACGTTGTCACGTCAAAAAACTGTCATGGTTTATAATTTTTTAACATTTTCGAAATGTGCACAAGTATGGCCACAACTGCGGCCAAATACTTTGCTTCTATCGGTCGCACTGAAGAAACCTAACGGAAGAAAGAGCATTGGGCATTGTCAAGCTTATCAGTATGGGCGAGTGTTTGCATGCGTGCCATTGGAGATACTCCGTTCCGTGAGATCCGTCTCAGTTTACGTGATCCGTCTCCGTGTCATAGTAAACGGGTCTTACGCATGCGTAAGGTCCGTTTACGATGACACGGACACAGACGAATCACGTAATTGTATATTTAATTGTATTATTTAAACTGTTATTTTCATAATAATCACATTCGAAATAAAAAATAAAAAAAGATTTCATGGTGGATAAACGATAGACTGATACTTTAAACGATTTTGCATGAAATAGTTGAGATAGTTAAAAAACAAAATTACGGACCCAGACAACCAGGGGGTTGCTACGTATGTGTGATTACATGGTAACCGGGTGAAGCAGTTTTTTTTTTCTGGATTTATAGCACCATGTTGGTTACACGCTCTAAAAATTGGCTGAAGTATAGTTTTTGCGTCGTGGAAGCAGTTTTAAAAAGACTCTTTCATGGAAGTGACTGCGTTCAACGAAGGCGATTCTAATTCATGTGTGGTCAAGCAATATTTTCGCTATTTTTTGGGTGGAACAATATTGTAGTGGACGGCTTATAAAAGTGGCTTCACCTACGTCACAGAATGCTCTGTCTCCTGACAATTTCCAACCTCTTGCACGCAAACATGTTTTTCTCATAAAAACAGAAACTTTATATATATGAATGTGTATATATTTCATTTTCAGAATCACTAGTTTTTTTTTTTTCTGTTTCTTGCCAACTTAACCGTGGAAACGCAGGCGGGGATATATATTTTTTCTTCCTGTTTCCGCGAGAGTTGACAGTAAATGCATTTAGTAATAAAAAAAATAGCGACGTGTATGCAGCAGCGCTCACCGCCTCGTAGAAAGGCCGCAGAAGGACCTACAGTTCCGATCACAAGTTTAAAAAATTCAGAAAAATTAATTGTTACGAGCGGGGAAAACAGGTCCGTATGATCACAACTTTCGTTTAAGTCAACTTTTTTTTTTTTACTCTTACCAATGGAGCTCGGCTAGACAGTCTCTCTCTCTTTCTGTCTTTCTCTCTTTCTTTTTCTTTCTATTTCTCACTTTCTTTCTCTTTCTTTCTCTCTCTTGCTTTCTCTCTCTTGCTTTCTCTCTTTCTGTTTCTTTCTCTCTTTCTGTTTCTTTCTCTCTTTCTGTTTCTTTCTCTTTCTTTCTCTCTTGCTTTCTCTCTTGCTTTCTCTCTCTTGCTTTCTCTCTGTTTCTTTCTCTCTTTCTGTTTCTTTCTCTCTTTCTGTTTCTTTCTCTCTTTCTGTTTCTTTCTCTCTTTCTGTTTCTTTCTCTCTTTCTGTTTCTTTCTCTCTTTCTGTTCCTTTCTCTCTTTCTGTTCCTTTCTCTCTTTCTGTTTCTTTCTCTCTTTCTGTTTCTTTCTCTCTTTCTGTTTCTTTCTCTCTTTCTGTTTCTTTCTCTCTTTCTGTTTCTTTCTCTCTTTCTGTTTCTTTCTCTCTTTCTGTTTCTTTCTCTCTTTCTGTTTCTTTCTCTCTTTCTGCTGTTCGTCTCTTACCACGCACCTCACACCGAACACTCCACTTCGCACTACGCGACTTGTCCGCCGCACACACACCGTCCCAGGTTCACCGGCCCTCGATCCGATCTTCGCACATGAACCCTACCGCTTGTTCCCCCGCTGGCGCTCTACACATCACTTCGCTGCCCTTCGCAGGTCATCCGCGCCCGTTTACACGTCTCTCGGCCTCGCCCTGATGTCTTCTAGCCCTTCGATGTGTCAAGTCATCAGAATTCGACTTCTTTTTTTTTTAACACTGGAAGCTGCGAGAAAAAAAACTAATGGTCGTTCTAATTACGCCGCTTCACTCTGGTAACGTTCCAAGTTCGAGAAAGAGAGAGGCAGCACTGCTAATCGGATTAGGCGTGTAGCGGTAATGGAGGGACGGGCGCTACACCTGCATCGCGCCTCTCGCAGGCTGGAGCGCTGGCTGCAGGCACGCAGCCCTCCCTTCCAGGATCAAACCTAGAATAAGAAAATTACAGCGACTCAGCTACACAAGGTTACAAAAAGAATTATTTGGAAGGATTATTGTAATCCTTATAGTGGGCTGAAACAAATGCATTTCCTCACACATCAATCCCAGCATGCCTCATACACAGAAGCAGCAAGAATTGTGCTTGCAAAAAGTGTACACGTGTTGGTTGTAAGCATCTTTCATACAAACTTGACATGTGTGTTTCATGTTTTAAATATCATTAAAAACGTTTGTATTTATGGCTTGTTTTAACGAATACATAAAAAATTGAAAAACATTTAAATAGAAAAACAAGTAAGCAAAACAATTTCATTTCAATGTATAAACGTTGGTCTCCTAAAAGTCTGTTGTTCCCTGAAATTTTAGTGTGGCATATTCTTTTAAAACACAACTAAAAAGAATATTTACTCATTAAAAAATTAATTTAATCCTGGCTACGGCACTGCCATCTTGCTGACCAGGCTTGTCGCTAGCGACCTCGTAACAATATTTTATTTTTAAATTTTTAGTATAAATTGTGTCTAACCACAATAATCCTTTTAAAATAATATATTTTTAAAGGGCTTTCTGAGCATAGTGAGTAAATTTGATATTAAGCAGAATAATAGCGGTAGCAAATTTTTCTCTAAACTGATTATTTTTACGTAGCTTTCTTTACTAATTTATGATTTTTTAAAAACAAATAACCTTATTCGAGTAAGAGTTTTTTTTATATAGATACAAGTTCGTAAAAATATAAAAAAACCATGCAAACTTAAGTGTTATAAAAAGTTTAATAAAACGTAACTGCCGACTACTAGAGTATAGAGATGTTTTTAGAAAACTACATTTTGTTTTAACAAATAAGAACTGAACTAAGAAATAATTAATTCTAAAATTGACCAATTGAGAATTTTAATAAGTGAATTCTTTCAGAAGTGCACAGGTACAAACAACAGAATTGTCATAATTCCACTCATGGATATAAACTTTTGGTGGCACCTGTATTCTCGGTCGTCGTAGCGCAGTGACCGGACATCGCGTCTCGGACAAAAGGAGAGAGAGAAGGGGGAAGGTACAAGATCACGTGGTTCAGCGATCCTCACTACCACGTTCGCCCTCTCCTCCCCCTTGATCTTGCCAGGGCTCAGCATTCTGCGCTAATAAACCCCACCCCCCTCCCCCTCTTCTTCATTCCCCAAACATGATTCCCCGACGTGGACAGGACGTATTCGCAAGAATTTTATTTTGTTTTTAAAACTAAAATTTAAAAAAAAAATGTGGTACGCCTGGGTAGCTTGCCTTTTCGTGGGCTCGTGACGTATGAAGGGTTCGCACTGGGAGAGGGAAGGGAGAGAAGGATAAACGAAGGGGTTGTTGGTGGGAGAGGGGATAGCAAATTGTTTAGATGACCCCTTCGTACTCTCGTCGGGAGCGTAATTTGATTGTTGTGGAGAGAGCGTGTTTTTTTTTCGGTTGGCCGGAGCGGAGAAAGGCTTTAGTAGTCTGAAAAAAAAGGGGGTGGAAAAGGGGGTGGGGGAGCTAGGTTGGTTAAACGCCTGGGGATATAGGAGCCCAAAAGTTACATGTTTCATTCCGGCCAGAGGAACATCACATAAACCAAGCATTAGCTTTAGAGGATTCTGTACTGTTTATTTAGTTTTAAAAAAGGGGCACTGTAGGGCACAATTTCTGTGACAGTGAGCTTATGGAAAAGGCACGATGTTTATTAAGGCTGGTGTCACATAAAGTGGTTGAACCGGAGCGGCTGCCAGTTTATACTGTGTGATTTCTAGATCAATCGTTAGGGCCAAGCAATGGTCGCAAAAAAAAAAAAATCTTTACGTCCTTCAGACTGCGATTCCTTCTTTGCAACTGGCAGCCGTCTGCAAGAGATGCCATTGCCTTATTTTAAGACTGGGCCATTCAGGACGCGTTTGCTTTGGCGCTGATTTATTGCGGTTGGTTTGATCACGGTAGAAATTTACCTGAAATAAACTCAACCAATCACGAAACACAAGACGATGGTACAGCGTTTAACTCTCAGCTAGTCTGGAAATACTTTGGCGAAAAATACATGCCCCTATCAATAGTTTACTTACTGCAATCTCGGAAGACCTGCATTGTGCTCTCCAAGAAACAAGAAACAGTCTAAAGAATAATAAGAAAGAGAAAAAAATGCTGTGGAATTTTTAGCCGTGGCGGCAGAAACTGACAAAACACTCTGTACAACATAATGACAGAGGATCCCAACGATGTTATTAATACTGATGGTCCAGACAAAACACCGACAATACAACAACGCACATGCGAACCCAGCGATGAAATTGAACAGGTATTCTGGAAACGACGACGACAACGCAGACTAACACAGACTTCCCAATACAAAACAGTTACGACGTTTCGGGACGTGATATATATGACACTGGCCTTAGACTGTTTGTAACTGATGATGGGAACAGATCTCACGTCCCGAAACGTCGTAACTGTTTTTTGTCTTGGGAAGTCTACTGTGTTCGTCTGTGTTCGTCTGCGTTGTCGTCGTTGTTTCCAGAATACATGTTCAATTTCATCGCTGGGTTCGCATGTGCGTTGTATTGTCGGGTGTTTTTTCTGGACCATCTGTATTAATAACATCGTTGGGTTCCTTTGTCATTATGTTGTCCAGAGTTGGTGTTTGTCAAAATTAACTCTTTGCAGTGGTTTCGTTTTCAACCCTTTGTATTCGTCTGTGCTGTGACATTTTTTCTGACTTCATTTCACAGAAATCTCTTTCCAGTTCTTTTTAACATTTGACATCGGCTCACAACGGCTGATTTTTGGCTTATTTACTGTGTGTTTGTGTGTTCTTCTTTGTCTGTTAGTTTTCTCTATGACATACAGTTCAAACCAGCAGTGGCGTAATGTCCAAAGTAATTATTTAGATCCATCTTCCCCATTGCACGATTCATTCCAAGAATAACGTACCATCCTTAAACCAAACCAATTATCCTGACACACCTCGTTTATTCGTAGGGTTCATTGACCTCCAGGATAGACCCCACGATCCTCTGCATATTTGGGCAAACGGTACCTGTTCAATGGTTACAGTTTTGTGAGGCGTGGTTATCATCATCTTGAGGCGTCTCAGCTGGGTGACTAGTCATTCGATTTAATACAATTTTTTGGACAAACGCTATTGAAGTTTAGCACTGTTTTTCATGGGAAAAATTCAAGAAACAAAAATTAAAACATTAACCCACAGAGAACAGGCCTAAATCAGCTGATGTTGAACAAATGTACACAACGATGAAACAATCCCGGTATTATGGACAACAGCACCGACAAACACAGAAGGTTTTCTGTGATAAAACAGTATAATTCGATACTTCTTTGATTTAGGGCCCACAGTAATTCAGATTAACAGAGAACCAATTCTGGGTAACACAAACTTTCAATTATTTTAATTCTAGCATATCACTAAATCAATCCGCGAATTTTTCCCGGTATCCGTACGTGGAAGACACCCAGCCAGGAATCTACAAGGAGAACGTACCGCCGGCTTTCACAGTCCATGTCTTGAGGCAAAGGAAAGTTTTACTCCAGTTGCTTAACCTGAGAAGTTTTTGCTGAGGTTTCACTAACCTGCATTTGTAAGCGGGCCTTGATGGTGACCCGACCATGTGCGACCCAGTCCAAAATACGAAAAGCGCATAACCTCATCGGCCAAAGAGTCCCACCAAAAGTTTAATTTAATGTTTGTTATAAGATGTAGAAGAATTTCCTACATAATCGCAATAGTTCTTTTAAAAAAAATCCTTTTAGGCACAGCCTACAGGCGTAGGTAGATTTCGAAGTACCTATTTCTTCTGGAAATGTTTTTGAAACTTGTACAAACTCCTGGATCATTTTAATAACTTAATGTACATAACATCCTATATGTTCGCCAATATTCAAAAATGATCGATTAAACATTTTATCATATTACATTCAGAAAAAAAATGTTAAGGATGTTTTTAACTCGATGCACCCAGCATTGAATAGCTTACAATAAATTTCATTAATATGCCAACTAAAGTAGTAAAATATTTTTGACCGTCAATTACTATTTTTCATCACATGTACCTACTAATACGTGGTCGTATAAAAAAATTTTTGTACAAAATATAAGGTATAATTAAGATGGGTTAAAAATTAATTCTGACGAATTCGTTTCATCAACAAAATAAAATTTCCAGCCAAAGGTATTAGATGAAAAATTATAATATTAACAAACAATTTGAACGAATATATTATGACTAGAGAGCAAGCGTGATAAGTTGGGGCCGGTCAGAGCAGGTGTGCGCATGCGCGCTTTCGTTCCCTTCTTTCTCTCTCTCTCCCCCCCCCCCCCCCCTCAGCACCATCAACCCTGCCCAGGAACCGGAAGCCAGGTGGTCTCGCTACAGCGGGCGTGCGGTCCGCCCCGGACTCGCGTGATGGGATGAGGGAGGGATGGAGGGGGAAGGGGGCAGGGGTGCAGAGGGGAAGTGACGTCGCGACGCCACGGGCTTCCCGTGTGAAACATGCGCACCCTCCCTTCCCCCCCCCCCCCGGTCCTACTCCTTCTCTTCGTCAGCTTCCATAGTCTGTCTCCCGCTTGGATTGCAGGGTTTATACTACCCAGCTTGCTAACATCAACAGTCTTATCTTATTTTGTAAACTATCATCACAGATAAGTTTCAATATTATTTAATTATAAAATTTGTTTATTTTTTTTTGAGACCATGAATTAATGTCCAACTGTTTGTGGTCTTTGTTAAACCTTTTATGTATAGGCTAGGTACTTATATATATATATATATATATATATATATATATATATATATATATATATATAGACTTTTTTTTAACTATATCACGAGTAACCTCACGTGCTATCGTGAAAATTCGCGTCAGTGTCCGGTTGTCATCTGCACTCAAGGCTTGGGTCGAGAAGCGAACGTCGTGTGTACCGAACCATAGAATGCCGGATTAGTCTCTCTGTGTGACAACAGTGACGCGTACGGCATTCAAAATGGGGTACCATTTCATAGGGAGTTACTCTCAAGTCGTCGTTATGAAAATCGCTTTTATCAACCGGTTTGTCGATGTTCTTCCTACGGAGGGAGTTATGAATTTTTTTATGTCCTCCAACCCTTGCAGTTAATGGTTTGTCGTACCAAATATTTATTCGGTCAAAATATATATTGGTATTACTCATACGAGTTATAATACGTTCAAACTGATGTAATTTTGCCCATTTTTCAAATGATCTTCCCCATTTCAACTCCCTTTGGTCGGATGTTGCTCATTAACGAACTCCACCGAAATATTCCTCTACTAGAGTTGATGTATCACTTTGGATGGTTTTTGGATCTATTGATCATGCAAAAAAAATTAAATAAAAATTTTCCGGATTTCTCACCATGGTAACGGCTACAATAGGTAGGATTTCTCCGAAATCTACATAAAAACTAATGGCTCTTGACGACTAGTTAGCAATAATTTATGATAAAGGTCTTATTCGCGGCACTGAGGTAAAGGTATTTTCGAATGAATAAATGAATGAATGATCGAATGAGCCCGGGCAGAGCTAAGGTGTGCAGGGCTTCAGATAAAACCACGTGATCAAGATACCCGAGTGGTGTTTGTCTGCGTAAAGCATTTGTGGATACGCTGAGAGCAGATGAGCAGTTTTGTTTTCGTATCTCGTTTATAAAATTTATTTTTATAAGAGTGAACATACATAAAACGCGTGTTTTTTAGAATAATTTCAGGAATGAAACTCCCGGTAGAAATTCTTGAAAGCACTCGAAGAACTGGCATAACACCTTTATCTTATTTTCTCAGCCATATAATGTTATGGTTACCGCTCAGATTTCATAGTTGCCCTATGCAAGATGGGAACAGAAATGTTCCCTAAATGCAGAGAAATAAATGAAATGTAGTGAAATTACATGAAATGATTCGAAATAAACCAATATTAATTATGTGAAACGATTTGAATTGAAACGAACACAATGAGTCGATCTTTTGAATTTAAACGAAATAAAACGAAATAAATGAAAAAAAACATTGAAATATTTTGAAATGATACACTTCATATCAAGGTGAAACAATTTGAAATAATCTGAAATGTAACAAATGGAAATGAAATAAAACCAAATGTAACGAAATTAATTGAAAACTAATGTATCAAACTAAATCATTGTTAACAATATAATTCAACAAAAATCTACCCAAATGTAGATAAAAAATTTAAATGCACCCTGCTAACATAAATACACCTCCTTAACGTCACGTCATCAGGGTCCTTAGACGCGATGAGGGATGATGTGATAAAAAATTGAGCATTGACGGAATGAATGGGTGGTGGAGTACAGAAGTACCTTGAGCAAAATCATTAGCCAGTCATCATCCGCCGAATTCCCCACTTGCAAAATATTTTTGTTTCCAATTTCCTTTAATATATATATTTTTAAGATGAATAAGCAGCTAAATGCCAAATGTAGTCTGTGAGCCTATACATAGTTAAGCTCATCACTGTCTTAATGATCGCGTAACGCTGTTAGATAGCGCCGGGTCGTTAACACAACGCCGAAATACCATAACGCCAAATGTCAAAATTGACCACAACGCCGACAGCTAGAAAACTGCTGTGTACCACAACGCCGAAATAACAACTGAATGAATTTGTGTGTGTTTCTTAAATGTACCTTAACGCCGAAATACCACAATCAAACCTAACCTTACCTTACCTAACCTAACCTAACCTAACGTAATATAACCTAGCCTATCCTAGCCTATCCTAGCCTAGTCTAACCTATCCTAGTCTAACCTAACCTAACCTTTGTGGCAGTCCTGCAATGACATTTTTCGGCGTTGTGGTAATTCGGCGTTGTGGTAATTCGGCGTTGTGGTAATTCGGCGTTGTGGTAATTCGGCGTTGTGGTAATTCGGCGTTGTGGTGCGTCCCCGATAGCGCCTAGCTCCTACCTGCAGAATGCCAGCGTGAGGCGGGAAGTCGCCCAACAGGAGTCTGGGGCCGGCACTCTGCAGGTAGCCGCACTTGCTGTTTTACACATAGCAACACTTTAATGTTCTTTATATCTTTTAAGAAGTACATTAGAATTTTTCACCAAACGAGGGCGTTTGAAGTTAAAGAAGAGCTTTTATTTTTATTTCATTTGTGAAATTTTAATCATTCTTTTGATTTATAATTTTGAATAATAACTTAGCAAATTAAGTAAATATTCCATTTATCGCTGAAAATTAATTTTGATTACCTGAGTATGTCGTTATAATTCATTAAAGATGATTGAATGAAACAATTCACAAGCAATCTAGTTTTTCAAGAGGTTCTTCTTTAAAAACAATTTTTTTGTCAAAAACTTTTTTATCATTATATTTATCAGATAATAATTTTCGTATGCACAATATTTAAATTAAATTAAATTTTAATAAATCATCGCATATATTAAATTGTTGTACTCATTTTTCAAAAGGCGCCTTACAACTAACTAGTAGAAAGATATCTTGAAAAATTTCGGACATAGGTTGCCATCACAGTGTATTAGGATAATTGTTTCGTTTTTTTTTTTCACTGTATCCCGTTATAAATCGGCTTCTTACATTATTTTCTTTTTTTGGTACAGTGAGGTTGGAAGTTATTAAAAGTAATTATGAACAAATCGTTCGAAAATGACATGAAGCTTGGTTGCATTTAATTTATTTAACCTTAATATATGTTTCTCAAGACACCATATTTCTGTACTCATCGCACAACTATTTATAAATATGTGGTTCATAATAATTAAAGTTTTTTTTTTCGGGTTTCGCTGCAGCGGACATCATTTCCTAAAAGAAAACTCGACAGCTCGCGCATAGTAAGCTAGCAAGGACGTGTACGCGACGTAGGTACATAATGTAATTTTATCTCTGAATTCGACCGCGCTCACTCATTATCATGTGTCCGATGAGGCGCGGTTTGTAATTTGGATTCTGCTCCCACGTTGAACTAGATAAAAGCACACTCTCGACGTGCATTATCTGCGCCCGTGACCAAACCGGTTGCCCAAATTTTTCCATCCCATCTGTGTACTATCGGTATTTGCCTTTTTTTAATCATAATTGAAAATATTTTCAGTTGTATTTATCTAGTTCAGAGCTTATCTACACGCGGCCTATAGGCTTTGGAACGAACTAGACCAGGCGACAAGGCTATCTAATAACCTAACTAATTTCAAACACAGACTGAAAAAAATATCTTTGGAACACCTATTTACCATCACTTCACGGCTTACCTACAGATTGAATCTGTGATTGAATGTATGAGTGACTGGTTTTGAATAATATTATCTTGTTTTGGCAATGCCAGATTTTGAAAGTGTTAATTACTTTCCAGCACGTGTATGAATATACTTAATTTTTAGTTACCAGTAAATAAGCTTTTTGGTTAAATTTTATAATGCTTACCTCTTAGATTTGAACGTGTAGATAAAGCTTAATTCTGCGTTCTTATCACACATTTTATCATCTGTTATGTTTTGTGTAATGCTTTTTTTATGATGCAATAACATAAAATGTTTCTAAGTGTAAGAAAAGGCGTATCGCCTTAACTTCGCCACCAATAATGACTAATAAAATATAAAATAATATTTTTTTCTGTGGTTCGAGAACTGAAATTTTAATTCGAAACAAACTGTTGAGTGTATTTTATAGTTTATTTAGTTAACGTTTAACAGGAATGCAAATTTGTGTGCATTTATCAGGTACAGCGATTGTAAACGATAAACTCGTCGTCGAAAAACAGTCTTGATAAGATCGATCCTAACGAACCGGAAAAATTCAGTAACTCAACAACGTAACATCTGAACTAAACGCAAATAATTAATTTAGCATATTAATATGTAAATCACCAATTAAATACCTTCCCATCCCCTCTTTGCAAGTAAAAAAAGTATAAACAAACTTACACGTTGCACAAATAAACAATTTCATTACAAATTTCGTTAAAAAATAATCTAACAACCCGGTGTATGTATGACATAAAGGGAAAAATAGCTAGACAATGCGGCTGACTAACTAATCATCACCTGATGAGCTAGTTTTTTTCTGTAGTATTCTGATACATATGCACCCTGGGTAACGCTTAATGAATTAGCACCGGGTGAAACTTACTGTCTGCTAGGACTTAACGTGTCAGAATGATGACCCAAAAAAAAAATCTCCTTGGACCATTTTAGCACACCAACAAAAAGCCTGTGCCGGGCAAAAGAAGTGACAACGCATGCTTTTTTTTTTTTTTTTTTTTCGTTGGTCTGAAGGGGTGCGAACATCCCTTATCCGTCTCATGAAAAGGGGTGGAACTGGAAGGTAGTGGTTGGTGTGTTATCTCGGGAGATACATTTTTTTTTCCCCGCAATCTTTTTTTTTTTATTAATCCCCGCCCGCCACCGGCCTAATGAGCTCGTTGGCATACATCAGCGGTTGAGGGATGGAAGGAAATGCGTGTTTCACGTGTGCGTACGTACACACTGGCTCGAGGCTGTAACGAACCTGGTTTCAGGGGCTGCGGCGACGGAGCCGTCTGCTTGGTGGCTAATTGGAATCTTGGTTCGCGCGCTTTTTGGATGGAGGATTTGGCCGTGGTGGGGGGAGGAGGAATGAAGGTTATTATAGCGAGTCGGGGGTTGGGCCAGCCTACCACGCGTCGGGGGACAGACACAGCTAGCGTTGGGCTTCAAACCGCCAGCCGACGAGTTCAGATTCTACGCTCTTAGTTCCGTTACTTCGGCAAATGAGATTCTACCACCACCCCCCTCCCCCCCCCCCCCGCGAGTGCGAGTGGAATGAGCGAGCGAGAGAGAGAGATAGATAAAAGCGAGCTAAAAAAAAGAAAAAAAAACACTGGAAAACAGGTCTTTGAGGAAGGCAAAGTATAAATAACAGCGACATTCCCCCCCCCCCCCAATCTTTTAATATGAGCATTAGCTACCCCACTTTCATTTCCCTTCACACCCACCCTCCCCACCACTATTCCAGAAACATTTTCAACAAGTTGAAACATTCGCTACGTTTTACGGAGCGTGAAGATTTCCGTTACACCATTTTTCGTGTAATTTTTTTCAAATTTTCAACGTGATGATTTCTCTGATACCCAGTTGGGTTGATGTCTGTTGTAAGCAGCGACCCACGTCAAACTATGGATATACTGGAAGTTTCAGAATTCGTGGTACACACGCTGGAGGAGGGGGGGGGGGGAGGGGTGAGAGATAGAACGCAACTACACCAGCACAAGTCAGTAACGTATGCTCGGAACTGAACCAGCGCAGCTCTGGATGGCGCTTTCTGGCAAGCGATGCACAAGCGCAGTTCACTGACAGCCGCTGTCTTGTGTGCCGTGGATCTCCGACCAGACTTGACGCGCTACGAATCGAAGATAAGTCATCACTAGGGCCATGTAATTTTCGCGGAAAGATTTCCAGACCAGCTGTGTGTTAAAACTCTTAACATTTTGTGTGTCTCGTGGTTGGCTGGGTTTATTCCAGGTGCATGTCTACTGTCGGCGCACCAATCACAGCCATCCAGTGCGGAAGCAAAAACTTCCTGAATGGCCGGCCAAGAATGACAATGGCTTCTCTCGCAGACGGCCCGCCAATCACAAGGGAGAAACCGCTGCTGCGGATATACCTTGTTGCAGTCTAGTAAGTGTTCAGATCTTTTCGCGAAATCTGCAGGTCCCTAATCATCACGTGTGCGGGCTTGCGCACGGCAATGCAAGGGAACGTTTACAAAAGTAAGCTGAAAATAAGTGTTAACTCCCAATTATTTCAATTAAATGATTTTTCTACAGCCAAAAAAGAAATCGCGGTGGTTGTAGAAGTTTTTTGAATTTAAACATTATCCAGATGATTAGTGGTCTATCTTAAGTACTTTATTTAAAATAAAATGGTTGTTCAGCCCCAACTTCAAAGACGTACACCAGCCTTGGGGAAACATTTTTAGACCATGAGTCAGTCGTATAGTCATAAGTCATATATGTCACGAAACTGCAGCCGAAGATTTGCCAGTCGAATTCAGACGTACCTATTCTCAACTCGAAAAATACTAAGCCTGGTTTATAAATATCCATATATTTTTTCGTTACATTCCATTTTCAAACTGGTATACCGATTTATAAGACAATTCACGAGAAAAACAAAAAAAAAATTGTTTCTGTAAAGTCGGTTTACGGACGATAGTTTCACGTGACAACGTCATAAGAAAACATTGATGAAATGATTGCATACTTTTATGAATAAAATTTAATCGCTTTTATTTTAATAATAACAGAATAAATACTTCAAATTATACTACTAGTAATCAGATTTTTAAAATGCAAGAATAATTAACCTTTACTGCCGAAATTGTTGTTGTAATAAGCAATGAAAATCACATTAACTTTTCACTTCACTTTATAAACAGTCGACGAAACAGTTCACGTGTAGAGATGACTTGTAATTAATTTTAAAAACTGGCGTTTAGCTATAAAGTTTAAATATAATTATGAACAAGTTTTCATATAAATAAACTGTAATCAAATATCTCCTCATCAATTATATGAATCACCATAATTTTTTAGTCAATTGTAACATAACCTATTATTACTGCACTCGCCGACATCGTAACGGGACACAGCGTAACGGAACAATGTGCGTAACGGGACACTTTTCGTGCGTGCAGCCGGCGTTCATCGATTTATTAGACGTTGTCACGTCAAAAACACAGGAGGAGTAAGAAATGAAGGGGTCGGGGGACATCTCGCGTGAGTTCCGCAGTGGAGCGGTACCGGGGGTGACAGAACATAGGTAGCAGCGAGTGCTACATGGCTGTTATTTAATGAACCATGTCTCACGATTCCTAGAGTAGTAAGGTTGTGCAAGGTAGGGCGGTGGGTTTGGGGGGGGGGGGGGGCGACACGGAGTCTGGCCGAACCCACGGCAAAAGCGCCTGGGAGAGAGTCCTCGAGTTTTTGGATGAGGGGGAGAAAGGAGGGGGGATGTAGGGGGTGGTTATTAATCGCCCGGTCCGAGTCCACGGGTTATTTATTACCCCCGGAGGAGTAATTTTTACTCTTGCCCCTGCGTGCCCCTTCTCCCCTCCCCTCTTTTTTTTTTCCCCATTTCTTTACACCCCGCCGCTACCAGCCACGCAGCTTATCACGACACATCGCCGGGAGTAGGGGCAACCCCACCAGGTGATCACCGTTCTCACACTATTTGACACCCCTGGTGTCTTCTCCCCTCCCCCCAACCTCCAATCCCTAACGCCTCTTCCACGCTCCTCAACAAAGTACCGCGCCTTCCCAGAAGTTTTAATTCCGTCGCATGCAGCAGCTCCATGCCTCCTTAACCCCTAACTTTTTCTCATTTTTATTTTAACTTGAACGAGTGATGAGATTTATAACAATGTAGCAGTTGCGGAATGGATTGTGGTTAGGGGGGAGAGAGACGAATACCCCTGAGAAAACAAACTGGCAACGTCCGCTACTTTTTCCACTTGGTCACCGGGGGAAATTACCGGGAAATAGGTGTAGTTTATTTCTAACTTATTGTTTTACAAAATATTTGAAGAAAAAAAAGGATATATATATATAGATTATTTTTTTTAATCTAATCCCTAAAGGGGTGAAAAGGAGTGGTAAATTTTGTATGAAATGAAATACCACTCACTGACTCACTAATCACGAATTCCCCGGAACTATAAGACCAACTAACTTTAAATTTGGCATGTATATTCCTTTTGCAACATAGGCCTCCACTAAAAATTAAATATTTTAAAAGAAAATCAGCTATCAATGCGGGTTCCAGGGGGATTAAAATTAAAAATTTCCCGTCTTTCAATTATGTCCTACAAATTTGAAACTATGCAGGGATGTTGTTTATACAGTTATCCATACAAGAATGTCCCAAATTTAACGGTTTTTTTATAACAAGGCTATTTACAACAAATCATGCATCAAATTGATGGTAAACTAATTTGGTTATTTCTTACAAATGTTCAATACGTGCTCCTTTTCTTATTCGGCACACATCCAACCTAAAGTTCAAATCTCCACACTTTAACAAGTCCGGAGTAATGAAAGCAACAGCCTCTTCAATTCTGTGTCTTAACTCTGGCAAATCATTTGGTAGCGGCGTAACGTAGACACAATCTTTTATAAAGCCCCAAAGGAAAAAATATTCGCATGGCGTTTTCAGGTAAACGTGGATGCCAGTCAAAAAGAGCTCTGTCGTCTCGACTATTACGACCAATCAAACGGTCAGGTACCCAGACGTTCAACAGCTCTCGTACAAACAGATGCCTATGGGGTGGATCTCCATCCTGAAAATACAGATTCACTCTTACCAAATTGCAGAACACAAAACGCTTTACGCTAAAGTGTCGCCATTTTGCGTAGGTGGCGCTGCAAGCGAGAAAACAACAAAGCAGTTCTCGCGCATGCTCTTGTCTAAAACGGTTTGAGTTTCTCTTTAATTTTGACCTTGAACCAAAGTTATACAACGCTTACAGTTGATACTATTAAAATTTTTAACTGGGACCTTTGTTTATGGACACATACTGTTTTAAATACACGTTAACTGAGTATAGGGTTTCCCAAAATAAGCCTCTAAGGCGGGTTATGGAGGCTTTAAAGATCAAAATTTCACGGTTTTTAAGTGTTCCTATGTCTTATGTCTGATGTGTAAGGCCCGGACAGCTCCGGGTACTACATCTAGTGCAATAACACTAAAATTAGCAAATTTTACATAACAAAAAATTTAAATATTGGTAACTATTCCGTATCACGTATCGCGAGTTTCACCCGATGTTGATGACATGATGCTGTTTATCTGTGGTACATATTGCTTGCTGTTTTATTTTACTACGTCGATCGATGCTTGAAATAACTCGAATATCACAATACAAAAAAAATTGTCTGATCTTACAGATTTTTTTTTCTTTTACAGATATTTTACGATCGTAAATCATTGTTGCAGATTTTTATTTCCAGGATCTTTCGAAGTTCTAAATTCTAACAGCAATTATCAGGTACCACATGATCAAAAATACATGATCTTGCAATCAGGATCAAGGCATATACTTACATACATGATACGGAATTTTCCCCTAGACTTCTTTGGTTAAGGGAATGGAGTTATATATCCCGGGGGGCAGGGGTACCCGGGCCCCCCTGAAATTAATAAGCCCCTCACTGAGTTTCCCCGCTTGCGCTTGGAAAAGCGTGACTGTGAGACGGGTTTGATGTCGAAACTGTGTTTTATGGAGAAAAAAAAAATTGTATATTTTAAAGTTTTCTGCTTATTGCATGCATGTAGGCCAAAATATGGCCATTATACAACACACAAGCACAGTATCCAGATGTGTCTTTTGTCGGTTAACCCAACTTGGAAAATTCTGTACCCACGTGGGCACCCCCTGGATAATTCAGCGGGCCCCCCTTTTAGAAACCTACATATTTGTGCCCCTGGTTAAGGGTCCCGCCCAGTCAGGGGTGTGTTTGTGTCAATGAGGCGGGATAAGTGCGACGCTCTCTGGTGCTCCTAGCGCGGTATCGCCTCTAAAGAGCAGTATTTACGTCGTTCATAGCACAACTATGATATTTGAGAGGTAACCATAACATTATGATGTACAAATGAAGATAAATGGGTGGTGAAATTCTATGGGTGTTGTCGAGAATCTTACGGGTACTTCATGCACAAAAAGAACACACATTTTAGTGATATTACTCTTCTGAAAAATACAGTTTGAAAACGAAATACGGAAACAGAAGTACTCGTCTATTCTCGGCGTATTCTTAATTTTGTTTTTTCGTAGTCACAATTCGGGTATCTCCAGCACTTTTTTTTTTCAAATTGCATGGTTTTTTTTTTCTGAAGCTCTGTATTTCGTATGTGTGCCAGGGTAGGCGGGGCTCTTGAAGGGGTCCATGCCCCACCATCTTGGATTTTTTTTGTTTCCATATGTTCCCCTATAACTATAATTTGCAACTATTTATTCCAAATTTTTTGGCATGTCGAGGCACAAATCATACCTCCCGGACCTTCTACAACTTGTTGCGACCACGTGTTTTGCCAACAGGTTCTAGTCTGTGAGCACCGCAAGGAAACTACGCGGGAAGCTACAACTGTCTTGATGATCACACCAGTTCACGCAGGCGAAGCTTAGCACTATTCCATGTCGAGCCAAAAAAAATATGTAGTACGGAATCTTTATTGCAAGGGTGATCAAATTATTATAAATGGGAAGAGGGCGAGGCTTAATAATCCTTAAGGCTGAATCGGTTAAGGACATAATCATCACTGTCTGGAAACCTGGAATCAGCGACTATCTATCGTCTGTCACAGGCGCAAGTCACGTGCAGAGGATTTTCGTTGGAAGTCGCTGGTGCGGTCAGAGTTTGGGAAATATTTTTTTTTATTTATACGTTATTCTTTTTCCTTTTTTTTTTTTTTTTTTTTTTTTTTTTTTTAAGTTTTTCCCCTTGAGAGATAAAATTTCAGCAAGCGACAAAATGCATGCGCGCACCACGCAACGGAAATTTTTTACAGGACCAAGTCGATTGTGCCTACGCATTGCTTTTATTTGTCTTCAAAACCAAGACATTTAACGTAGTAAGTTATTTTCTGACGAATTTTCATGTTATAAGGTATTTTAAAATATTAGCACAAATAATAAGGCATATTTTTATTATGTTTTAATGATGGCACCAGCAAACACAGATTCAGTAATTTGATCATCTTTAGGTTGATCTATAATTTATTAGCCAAGAAAACTGGGTTTTCACGGACATATCGTCGATGATATTTACCACTAAATTATTCTATTTGATATTACGAGCGCTGTGCTCTCTCTTCATTTAAAAATTTTTTTTTGTATGCTTCAGCTTATTTAATCATGCCAAACGCGCGTACCTAAGTAAACGCGCTCCTTTTTCAAACCCGTTTTCGGACCGCCGGGTGTCGCCGAAAGGTGCGAGAGTGTGGCGGAGCGCTCCAGGGGTTGAAGACGCGATTGGGGGTTTCAGGGGTCGGTTAAGGAGAGGCGGGAACGCCCGGGGGGGGGGGGGAAGGGAGGGGTGGCAGCGTCAACCCCCCACCGGCAGCGCAGCTCCGACAGGAGTTATGGCCCTATTCCCTCGCGCCGAGGGGTGGGTAGTAAAAAGTGTCACCTACCTGTACCTGAAATCCTCCCCTAAAAATCCTTGGGACCGAGACCCGCCGGCCCCCACGCTGTAAATCTCAGCCCCATCGGTGAGAAAAAGACGGATGGCTGAGAGAGAGAGGGAGTGACCTCCGCCGACACCCCACACCCTACCTTAAAAACCATCCCTTATTTTAAACACCAACCAGGTGCGAGGTTATCCTTTTCCAAACGACGTGTGGCTCACCTCTAGGCCTTGGCGATATCCGTGACGACCGAGATAGCTTGGGTTCTTATCGTCGGCAACACGAGCATCGCCGACGAGGTACCACAGGGGTGTTGGAAGGGGGCGGGCTCCTTGCTCCACACAGATGAAACCAAAACAATACGTGCGGTCCCCAGGGACAAAGTTCCCGACCACTGCATGGCACACTGTTAGAAATTGCAGGAAATTTACGAACTTTTAAACGAAGAATTCACGTTAAATAACCCAAGAGTTCTTCGTAGTTTCCGATAGCTGGTGTCGTATTTCGACTTCGAGTTTTGTTTTGAGAGTAAAAACACACGTGGAAGAAAGTTTAGTGTTAAAATGCTTTTGGATGATTTGATAACATGCCAATATTACTTACTGTTGTAGTTTCATGTTTAAACTTGTTACATGTAAATTTAAGAAGATCCCTGGTTAATTTGTAACCAACGTTATTCGTAAATTCGATCCCCTCATCTCCTGTACCATCCTACAGGCCCTGGTATTTACCCACTTCCTTAATAACCCCCGCCATGACTGTGTCCAAGGTTTACCCTGCATCTCTTCTGGTTTCACCCGGGCAAAACTTGACTAGTTACAGCCCAGAGTTACGGTATAGCGGAGTTAGTCAGTCATGATGACAACCGCTGCCATGGCTGGCCAATCCCCACCTAGCAAATGAGCATGCGATCCCTCTACCTGCGTGGTTGAAACCCCCATACATGATAGTCGTATAGGTTTCGGGCGGAGACGCACTCAGGGTGGTATTCCAAAACGTTCGAGTAGGCAGCGAATAAGCATTGCCTTGTTGGAATACCGCCGTAAACTAACTCGCGAGCCGTGTTCCAGAACGTGTCCATACCGAATCACAGTAAGGAAACATATCGGCAACCGTTTTAAAAAACTGTGCCCTGCGCGAGGCTAGAAACCGGTTCCAACGTATTTTAGCGGATGTTTCACAATATCAGAGAATACTGTAGATATCAGTACCATCGCACAAAAAAATCTATACTTTCTTGTTTCACAAGTATTATTTAAGTTGCAACTTCTTCTTTTTATCACCATTAAAGTGGTTTTAATGTATTCCATAATAGTTCCGCTATCATAAAGATTCATTTGGCACACCAATACGCTTGGTTCGTCTTAGGATGATCACAAAAGTGAGAAGTTAATGGCGTCAGACGCGGTTCAACCACCTGGCCGAAAACAACAAAAACGTGAGCTCTGCGCATGCGCGGAATTTGGGCAACAGATCGGCAACGTATAGGACTCAACATCCGTTCCCTAAAAGCAAGCGACTGGCCGTATCCAATCGAGCACTAGGAATACGGTTATGTTACAGGTGTAGCATATTCATCACCTAAGCTCTTATTTTTGTCTCTTGTAATACCGCCCTTCGCGTCGAGACAGTGAGTGGATGCCTCTAGAATCTCTAGTAAGAAGTCATATCGTAAGTTTCCATGCCGTGTATTTTCACTAACATGATAATTTTCGCATTCGCGATAAAGAGTGGGAAGGTGAAGAGAGGCACACTCCCGGATGAATGCGAAGTTTTGCGACTCTATGTTGACGTGTCTTCACGTGGTTTCATGACGTACCGCCCACCCGGCGGTGGCTATTCGACCGTAAACCCGTGCGAAGACCAATTTTCATCGGCTGAAGTTACGAGGCGGGAAAGTGAAAATACGCGGCAGCGATTAAAAAAATACATCACCGGTTTACTGCGTCATAACCCAATTAAGGCATTTCTTGCCACCAATCCACAAAAGCAGCATCTAATATTATATTTTTTTCTAAGTTCTCAAACCAGGCGAATTTTCACGTTTGGTCGTTTACCACGCTAATTAAAATTAATTTTTATGTGGCGTCATAAAAGTGTAAATATGAGCCATTTTTTTACCCTTGAGAATTTATGAGTGTGATCAACATCAAAACATCCACAGTATTCTATTAAACCTTTAGGAAGGGTTACCTAATTTCATCGCCATAAATATGAAAATTCTTGTTTTTACAGCTATATTTTGAAGACGTAGTCTTGTGAAGCTAAAATATCGATTGTCCTTCTAATCAACAAAAAATCAAAGGTAATGTGAAAAAAAAGTGAATCACCTGAAAGGAAAACGTCATATTTTATGTAAATATTTACAAATCCTACGTACAGTTTAACGAAGAACAAATGTTTCTTACAACTTCGCCTCCATCATTGTATTTGACGGTCATACCAAGAGGATTATATGGTATTTGAAGTTAAAAGGTGTCAAGTTATGTTGCTACTTAGATATTTGAAGCTGGAAATATGCATCTAATGGCCATGGTAAATTTTTGAAAACAATATTTTGTGCAGATTCTTAATTTTTTATATTCCTGCTAGATAACAGCATACAACCCGGTTAATGCCTGCACTGATTTTAGAAAAAAACTTCTTGGTATAAGATTTGAGCTCTACGAAAATTACTGATAAGACAGAATAGAAAATATCATGTTCTATTGGGAAAAATAAAAAAACCATTTTTGTAACTAAATTTTCAAACTCGCATTAGATTCTTTCAAAGTAGTAGACTTATACATTATTTTAGAGACCAGAAAATTTTCGCGCGTAGAGCTAGAATGCATAAAATTAAACACTTTAACTGCTTTCTCATTGGATCATAAGTAGTTTTGACACGCCGAGGACAAAAAACATTATAACAAGATATAAAAGAAATTACGCAGTCACGTTTATTCCTGCAGTAAGGTGAAATGTTTCAACAACGAATGGACGATCGATACATTCATTTGTGTACAGGTGTGTGCAGATAATCTTGATACCTGAAAATATAAAATTAAACTTGGATGTATCTAGTTATTTTAGTTTACATTTAGGAGTTATTACTCCAACAAAATTATAAAAAAAAAATAATAATATCCTTTGGAAACCAGTAGCCAAGAAATTTTTGTAATACTAGAAAAAAATATTTTTTAACTTTGTACAGCACATGGCTGTGGCTATTTTTGCATATATAAAATATGTTCTTTTTTCCAGATAATGCTAACTATTTCTTTCGAAAATTGTTGCATCTTTTTATATTTTAATTTATGATTAGTTCAAAAATAATTTGTTTAATCGTGAAAAAAATCGAATATTCAACCATTTGACTTAATTTTGTTGTCATGCTTATTATCTGCGCAGTTAATATTACTGAATATGTTAACTTTAAATATACACACTTAACTGTTCAAATATATTTAAATTCTGTAATTGATGGTTTAATATGGTGTGAAATAAAAAAAATTAAACTGTAGCAGTGGGTATCGAACCCTAGCCGGCGGATTGCCAGACAATGCGCTTGACCACTGCCGCCATATTGCTGACGTAAAAATTCGCGAACAATATTCCTCTAACTCTACTTTGACATCTTTAAAATACTTTCGTTTCCTAGGACCCACTCAGGCGAGACATGTTAAGACGTGTTTAAAGGAGCATCTACCTCCTTTTACTTGCACAGTTTAAGCCAAATTGGTTATACCCGACTCTGGCCCTCCCCTTGTAAAGTGGTAAGAATTCGCTGGTTATTAAATGACAATGATATAAACTCCCGTTTGGCAAAGTTAAGCATGCTGGCAACATCATCGTATTACCAAAACGTGACAGATTGGCCTCGCTGGACGCTCGCGTACAGTTCAGAGGCCCGTGACGTTGCTCTTTATACTTGTAGCTGAAGGACGCTGAAAGTGAAAATGTTAATTTAAGCGCGAACCATATATAGAACTCACACCAAAATGTGTCGCGTAACTGGTCTCAAATTTTAAATGTTCTCCAAACTAGTACCAGCGGTGCCCGTATTCCAAATGTCCCTTCCGAAGCGACCCACTTTTAGTTTACGAACCTCGAAAACCACGTGAAGTTGTTTACGAACGCCGTCGATAAAACAGCAGTGGCGGGACGAAAACAACCCCACGCCAAAGTATCTCGCAGGAAAAGAACATCTGCGCGACGTGATAATTTTACCCTTTCATTTAAACAAGTGGTTGACCCGCCTTACGTCATGGCTCAGTTTATGGGCGCCCGAAGTTCTGCATCCACACGTTTTAAGTCAAAAGCTTGGGAGGTTCCTAGGCCCATGCAAAAAGAAAAAAACAAAAAAACATTGTATTTACATTACACACACATATAAGCTAATCTATGCCTCTTTAATTTTTTTGTAATTTGCATCTCTATATCTATTTCTAGGCTATATAAGTTCTATAAATATCACTATGTATATAAACAAGAGTTTTTATAACCAAACTGAAAATGAACTAATTTGTTACATTTTTGACAGCCAAAAGTTCATAAGCCACAAATAAAGTCGCAAATTCCCATAAATTACTTGCATTAAAAAAGTATTTTTTTTCTTAACTACAAAAGGTTTTATTTCTTCGCCTGTACCCAATGATGTATTGCTCACTATGGGCGACTCTAGGTTGTGTTTATTGCCATATAATGACTACCACTTTGGCTGCCGGCCATGGTCATTGTCCTGCTACTGGTCGAGAAATTCTTATCCTTCCCACCCCCATGTTTTCCATCACCAAGTCACCAGACTATTACAGGGTCGCCAACAGACATAGTTCGTGCATGGTATAATGTTACTGCTCTGCAGGCTATCGTATTTGTATGAGTTGGAAGCTCCGAAAAGAAGTCCAGGAATTTTGTCTGGGGCAACGCTCGCATCTACGTTTGAGCACGTATAATAGTTCCACTCGTTCGCCTGTTACGAGAGTACAGGTAGATATCCGTGTTTGCAACACAAACTCAGAACGGTAAAAGATGTTGATAGTTGAGATATTGAGACGGTGGAATTAGTAAATTAAGCTACATTAAAAGTATTTTAAAATAGCGGGCACGGTTGATTAGGTTAGGTTAGCTACAGTAAAAATACTGTGAAATCGTGTAAATTGTTGGGTAGGTTAGATACACTAAAAATATCATAAAATAACAAGGGCAAATTGGTTACTTTAAGTCGGCTACAGCTTGAATTGTAAATTTATAAGCAACCATTAAAGTTATTCTAGAGTATTTCGAATGTAGCTAACCTAACCTAATCAACCGTCCACAATATTAAAAGTGTTTTAATGTTGCTAACCTAACTGGACGTTCTGACGATATCACAAATTTGTAATACTTAACACCAAACCTTTAAATTTTAAACTATTAAAATGTTGGATTTTTTTCCCTTTTGAAGTGACAACGTCTTATAAATCGATGAACGCCGGCTGCACGCACGGAAAATTCTCACGTTCCTCCTGAGCTGAGCGTGCAAGAACCGGCCAACCACCGTGCGAGAAAATCTTCTATAATATCAAACTGATTAAGGCGGGATTTTTAACTAATTGTTCGTGATTATATTTAAACAAATTATTTAAATTAAATTTGCAAAAACTGTAAATAATATTTTAAAATTAAAAAGTATGCAATTTATCATCAATGTTTTCTTATGACGTTATCACATAAAATTATCGTCCTTAAACCGACTTTACAGACAACATACTTTTTTTTTTTTTGACATGTGCTTTTCCTTCAGAATTACCAATGTTTTAACAAACTAGTATAAAACTTCCAATCGCATGTCATATAAATGGAGTTTGTTTTTAGATGAACAGAGAGAAAGAAAAAAACTAGCAGAGAAAATGACATGCGCGAACGTGGCCTCGGAATGGACTGTGAAAACCCTAGGTTCCCCGGCTCGATATAGGGAAGCCTATGATGTACATTGTATATTGCACAGACCCGAACAAGCCCGAATATCTACTTTCGGCTAACGTCGGCATTAAAATGATTTGACAGTATTTTTTAATGTAGCTATACTAACCTAACATAACCAACCATCCACAATTTTGTAAAGTAATAAACAAAAAAATAACTGACGAAGTTGGCCGAAGGTAAGATATTCGGGCTTGTTCGGGTCTGTGCAATACAGAATGTACATCATAGGCTATTTCTCGACATACGTGTCCGCTCGGCGAACACACGAGTTGGTCGACCCCACCGAGTGCGTTCGCCTCGGCCGTCGCTTTGCGCTCGGAGCAGACGGGGGCGCGATCACCGCGCCGCCGTCTGATTGGTCGGCGCCGCGCAACAACCGCGCAACTGCCCCGCGCCGGCTTCCCCGATTGGTCCCGGGGCACTCACGAACGTTCGCCGCTCCATCGTGGAGCACAGCCTTACAGTTCACAGGGGTGTGAGCCACGACCACAACGCGAACAGTTCCGAAGTTTACCGAAGTAAAAAGTTAGGTTAGGTTGGTTCAGTGTAATAAATAATACCTAGTTAATTTTCTTTTTCCGGGAGGGTAGGGTAGGTTAGGTTATGTTATCGTAACTAAAATGATTGTCTATGTTAGGTTAGCGTTATTTAAAATACTCCACGGCCGTAAAATAAATAAGTTCTTGCAATATGGTGTTTCTTTTCAGGAATTTTCGGCAAACTTCGGAGAACTACGGAATGGTTCGGTGAGGCTCACATCCTTGTGAACTGTAGGCTTCCCTCTCCTGAATATTCGCGTTCGGAAAAAATTTTTATAAAAAAAACACCCAATTGCAAGAGTTGGAAAATAGTCGTTATTTTGGAGTATTCTAATTGTTGCTAACCTAAACTAACCAAACCTTTCATTTTAGTTACGAGCAAAAAACATTACTCCCGGAAGAAATAAACTTATATTTTAGAGAAATGTAATACTTTTACAACGTGTTTATGTATTATATATATATATATTACTACCTTAACGAACCTTTCATTTTAATTAGATGACCTAGACGTGCGACTACGACCCAATTAGTCAAACAGAAGGTTTTTTTTAAAAATGCCAGATAACATGTTTAATATGTTTATAACGAAAAATGTATCATTATGAGGCCCGCCTACCTTGATATACGGTGTTCAGAGCTTCAGAAGAAACCACGCGATTTGAAAATAGCTCAAGATATCCGAGTAGTCTGTTCACGAAAAACATCCAAGAAAACGTTTTGGGCGCATGGGTAGATCTGTTTCCGTATGTCCTTTTTAATCTGTAGATGTATGATGGTAAGAAGGGTTAAAGCACCTGTTTGCAAAGGCAGACATGAAATGCCCAATACAGATTCTTGAAAGCACCTATTGGCCTTGCATTTCACCTTATTTTCATTTCTCCGCCATATAATTTTATGGTTACCGCTCAAATTTCATAGTTGTCCTATGCACGACGAGAAGTCTGCGCGCCAGTTCAGAGCCTTGCGCTTAGAGGTGAAACAGCGCTAAAAACACCAGCCTAACTAACACAGATACACCCCTGTCTAGACAGGCCCCTTAAAACATAATATTGTCCGCCTGCACAGTAAAAAAAAATGGTGCAATATTTCCTGAAACAAAATCAGTGGGGTGAAAATGAAAATCCCAAATTACCAGGTGGTTAAGCATTAACTGTATTTTTGCTCAGTCCTAATCTTTAAAGAAATATTGACGCAGACGTAACTCAGGTACAACAAACCCGATCGTAGGTACGAGTCACGCGTGTGTGTGGGTGTTCGTACATATTCTTGTAACGTGACAGCTGTGGGGAAGCCTAAGATGTACATCAAGTTCTGTCCCTACCCGAACACACCTGAATATTCACCTTCGGCCAACCTTGGGTTTATTTATATATATTTATATTTCTCTGTTTATTTTAATGTAGCTATACTAATCTAGCTAACCGTCCATAGTGTTTCAAGTTTTTTAATGTAGCTAACCTAAACCGACCACTTTTAATATTTGAATTCATTTTTCCTTCGCCAAATAAAACGAATCCCGAGGTTAGCCGAAGGTGAATATTCGGGCGTGTTCGGGCAGGGACAGAACTTGATGTACATCTTAGGCTTCTCGACAGCTGTGGCGCGATACGTCAAAAGACGAGTATGTGGACATGTCGAGCAACATTTCGAGAGACTTTCAGCTAAGGAGTATTAGGCCCCGCATCTTGGATTTTTTCATAATTTTTTTTCATAATTCTAATTAATTTTTTAACTATTTATCCAAATTTGTGAAATGTATAAGCATAAATAATATCTCCCAGATCTTTCACATCTTGTTGCAAGCAAATTTCTAACAATTCTCTAGCCTGTAAGCGCCGCGCGTGGAAATAACTTGAATGTTCCATGATCACCATTTTACAAATGTTGACTACCAACAAGTGGCCAAAGCCAGTTTCTGTGCCACGTTGACACAAAAAAAAAATTTTACACGGTGTGGAAATATTCTAAACTGCAAGGTGGCGAGGCCTACCACCCCCCCCCCCCCCCCCTTAATGAGAACACACCGACACCTCCAGACATCCACTCTCTCAGCAGAAAACAGCCGACAATTTTTACTCTAACCGTGACGATTATCAGGGGAAACGTATCGGCCAGGAGGTAAGCAGTGACTCGGCGTAAAGCGAGACCTGCCCGGCCGCGGGGAGGGGGAGCAGGGTGCTGGGGGGGGGGGGGGGTGCACAATGGACGCCGAGGTAAAGTAGACGGCGACCGTCGTGCTAGAACGATACAGCGACCGTCGTGCTGGGTCCGGATCGTGAGTTCGTGACGGGCCGCTGTGGAAATGAGAGCGATATGGAATTTTTAACGCTGTGGAAGGAGGAGAAAAAAAAAAGAAAAGGCGTGAAAAATAAGATACTTCTCACCTCGTCTTTGGTGCAAAGATACTTAACGTCCTTTTTTTTTCCCAAGCATAACCAGGTCAGAGAACGTGACAAACTTACAAAAAAGTTCTCTTTCAAAAAAAAAATTTGGAACCATTCTATGTTTTTAGTTAACAGTAAATTAAATTTCTGTCTTAAATAACAATTTTTTTAAAACATAATTATTTAGGCGACTCTTTTATTGACTACACGAAATAATTGGTCACATGTATTCCATTAAGTTATTTGAATAATTTTTGCACAGGGGAAGAACTATCTGAAATATTTAATTGAGTTGATCAATTGTTGGATTACGCAGGTTGTCATAGAAAATCTTCAAGAATGGACGAAAACATGAATACAGAAACGCAATGGGAACAAGTCTATGTCAGCAGGTATAAAACGTCGCATGACTAGAAAGGTAATTCCGTGGAAGGAAAAATTACAGCTCACAAGCGAACACAGTGGACCGACATGAAATATTTTTCTACGGCACCCGGTGTAAACAGGCAAGCGACGTACGTTAAATGATATTTTTAATCGTGTATTCGTCTAGTCAGTTCAGAGTTAATGTACGTCCGCAATACGGCTTCCAAGTTGAATACTCCGTACTTGGAAGTAACAGATATTTGCAAGTCGCTTGAGCGGGGATGAAGGCTCTCCAATTCAGTAGGATATGCATGAAGTATTGCCTACGTCCCAGGAACTGTGTGCATCATCGCTCGCTGAAACTTCTGCGTGCGTTGCAATCTGAAACGTTGCTTTCCATGGCATTTGCAACAAGGGAGCGTTGTTATTTACCATCAGGGGCGTAGCCGGGGGGGTGGGTAGGGGGTCAACCCCCCCCCTCCTTAGCACCAAATCTTTAATTTCTTATTCATCACTCAAATAAATTTCATATTAAAAATTAATAAAATTTCTACCATTACAATATTTAAATTTAAGTACCGAAAACTGCTAAAATAGCACTATTTTACACCTTAAAATCCAAATTTTCCCGAGGGAGGACCCCCGGACCTCCCCCCCCCCCCCCCCCGTTTTAATATGGGGGGGGGGGCGGCATGCTTCTTAACACCCCCCATACACAAATCCTGGCTACGCCACTGTTTACCATGTCATGTAAAAAGTTCCGTATTAAGTAACCCAGTTTTTCTTTTTAATCCTGATGGCATGATCCTGTGTGTGTTGATCCGGTTTTTTCATTGTCCATGCTATTAATCTAGTACGTCGAAAGAACCTGGGCATAAAACAAAACCTACGATATAACAACGAATTGTTATTGTAAGTTGAATACGAAAGAAACAATTTCCACAAACCTGACATAATTTGTATGTAACGTGATATTCAAGTTTTGGTTATGTCTAGGATATTTTGATGTATTAAAATATTAAATTAAAACGGCAAGCATCGTATACTACAGGATCAGTGTATACAGTATCATGCCATCAGTATCAAGTAATGTGGAATAGTACCATTTTAATAAACCGGCATCGAATATTGACAACGCGAGGGAAGAATTTTGTATTGAAGATTGGGTTTTGTTACCGGTTTGTTTGTAATGTGGTGCGCAGATTACCGCAGGTTAAAAACAATATCCTCGAAATTTTCGGTTGGTTAAAATAGTTTTAGATATTTTGTTCAAAAAGCATTTGGGCCATATATGTATATTCAATGGTGAATTACTCTTAGTAATGAAACCACGCTGTATTTCAACTGCATGTCCCATTCGCTAGTTTCCATAATACAACGTGTTGGCTCGGTGAGAAATTATAGCTTCTGGCTGGGGGACAAAGGTCCTGGGTTAGAACTTCCAATTACCCATAAGGGTTGGGAAAATCTCGCTTGTGGAAAATTTACTCAACTCCTTGCCACGGAGAAGTGGGGATGGTTGAGCGATAATGTCACTCGTCCTCAAGAACAAGGCAATCTGGGTTCGATTCCCGGAAGGTTGAGGCGCTTTTCCCGCCTAATTTTATACAATTTCAAAAGTTGAAATTTTTTTATTGGCACTTAATTTTTTTTTTCAATAACAATTCTTAGCTGGCCGGACTACTGGTACTACTTTTCAGAGTCGCGTGACGCGTATTATAACCGAACATCATGACTACCACCGCAGCCAACTACTAGGCTTCTACTGGTCGAAACGGTAGAGCTCAGCGTTACCGAGCTAATCCGTACGGATCAGTCCCCCGTATGCGTACCATTGTAGAAATTCTTTTCCGTGAGATCTGTCTGCGTTTACGGGATCCGTGTCATTGTAGAATGGGTCCTGAGGGCAAAACCAGAAGAGCGCGCGCACCACCTACCTCTGCTACCACGGTCGGCAAACACTCTCTTCGTGGACGTGATGGATTTGGAGGGGAGGGGGAAGAGAGGAAGAGAGAGAAAAGGGGGGGGGGGGGGGTTAAATCCAGCCAGAATGGGGTTATGAATTTTTAAGTCGCCACCCTACGGGACCAAACAATGAGTGCTTTCGGGGTAGCGCAACCAACCCTACATTCATCCCCCCCTCCTACACGTTCTCTCTCTCTCTCTCTCTCTCTCTCTCTCTCTGGAGGAAGAGTGCCGCTGGAGTCCGGACCAGACGGGAGCCGTAAAAGAGTAGAGGGGGAAGAAGGAGGAAGTGGGGGAGGGAGGTTGTTGGAGGGCACACGGACGAGAAAATGGAAAACAAACTTTGCTCTTGCGCGCGCGAGCTAACAGCGCAGCGGGCGTACGCCAACGGGGATGGTTGAAAATGTAGAGGAGGGGAGAGAAGGGGTGTGTGTTTCACCTCAGAGTTTTTCTTCCATCCCTCCTCCACCATATTTTCCGCGAGGTAGACGGAGAGAGAGAGAGAGAGAGAGAGAGAAAGAGAGAAAACGCTGCGAGCAAATTTTCGTCGTCGACGACGACTTGTTTACCCGACCCGGACTGGGGCACCTATGCCGCGTGTTGCAAAATTAATACACCCGAGTCTCGGAAGGAAGACGGTAGAGGGAGGGAAGGAAGTATGCGACTGAGGGGGAGAAGGAAGGGGGGGGGAAGAAAAGTCGGGGTAGACGTACGTGCGGGACGACGGGGTACCGGAGACGTCGAAAGAGTGGAAGTAATTTTTTTTTTTTTACCTAACCTCAGCCTCCGCAGAACAAAATAAATAATGGAGAACCCAAGCGAAGATTGCGGGCCCGCCGTGGAAGTTACGCAAAGTTCACGAACCGTAGCCAACCCTCACCCCCCCCCCTTAACTTTCCCCTACTCCTTTAATCTCCACCCGCCGTGCTTCGCCAGGCTGCCGCTGGAACAGTCCGTGTTCTGCGGAAAAGTTTTTGTATGTTATTGTATTTTGCACGTCAGGGATACTATTCTATTGACGATGATGTGCAATGAAAGGTTGTGTGGCTAACAGGAAAAACATTATTTCATTCGAATTAGCTTGGCTTCTGGGTTGTAGCAGCGTCCTTGGCGAATAATTCACCGACGTTTCGGTCGACATTGCAGTCGCCATCATCAGGGAGCAGTTAATAGGTAACTTCGCCCTGGTGATGGTGACTGAAATGTCGACCGAAACGTCGGTGAGTTAATTCGTCAAGGACGCTGCTAAAACCCAGAAGCCAAGTTACTTAAGACAATGGGCCGTGAAAGCCTGCGAACATTTTATTTTTTTTATTAAAAATTATTAGCACATGGTTTACGCCTGAAGTCCGCTAGGAGTTTTAAAAATGTATCTTGTAAAAACTGGTTGAGGTAGCAACGTGGCGTTTGAAGCAAATTAAAGAAATACCCGGGAAGAATTTTTTTTTTCCCCCTACATTTTCCCAGGAGAAAAAAAAATTCTTTACTTTTACAAAATATTCTTTTTGAAACCAGTTGCCAAGAAATAGTTTGTAATACTAAAAGAAAATATCCTAACTTTGTACAACACACACAAATGTTTTTTTTTTTTTTTTGTTGCATGTATGAAATACGTTTTTCGAGATAGTCTTTATTACGAATATTTGCGCGTATTTTTTTAAATTTTAATTGAGGTTTTATTCAAGCATAATTTGTTTTTAAACGTGGAAAAAATAATCGACTATTCAATAATTTGACTTTAGTAAGCATAATAACACAACATAATGTGCGCAGTTAATACTGGAAAGGTATTCTGGGAACGGTAACTTTAACTATTGGAATTACTGGTACAATACAAACCATGAATTCCCGGGTAAGAATTCGAACCCGGTATTTTGTAGTGATACAGTTTCATGTACAAATTTACTTATATCTGAAATTTAACATGAGTATTATTGTTCCATTAAAGAAAAATTACAGTGTGGCTTGGTTGCAGGCTTTTATTTGTTCCTGTCAATTGTTTGTGAATTGGAGGGTATTTAAGAGGTTTCGCGTTGTGGTGCGGCTTTTTGAAACATTCTCAGTCAAAAATATTAAACGGTTTTATAGTAAACTGTTCAATAAGTAACCTCGTAGCAAATATTTGTTGACAGGCAACATCGTTTCCAGGAAACTGGTTGCGTCCATGATCGTAAAACAAGTGCCAGCGTAAATGTCTTAATAGATTATTTCGACATTCATCACTAATTCAGACGAAATCCACACTCAACAGCTTCGCAGGATATGGCGATTCCACATGCTTCGGTACACAAGAGTTTTGTGTAAGAAGTTGAGGTGTTATGCATAAAAAGTGTAGTTAGAGCCTACCATTCAAACCTGGTGACCACAACACACTTAAATAATTTGCAACAAAAATGCTGGACGAACTCGATTTTATCAACCCCGTTAAATAGTCTAGCGTAAGCGGACAACCCCCCCGCCCCCCCACCCACAGTAAAGGGCTTGGGGATGGGGGCGTTCGACAATTTGTCTTGTGGGTTATGTCAAGAGCAAAGTGTTGTTGCAAACTCTAATTAATAGACTTGATGCCCTGAAGACCCGAATCAGAAACTTGACCTCGAATAATCAAGCATACCTGTCAGTAGACCGTGTCAAGAGCTAGAATATCGTCTGGACGTTCTCCATAACCCCAGTGGAGCTCACGTGGATTTCTGCTAAATAAGTCAAATAATATCAAGAATTTTTTCTTCGATCTATGGAATACTGTATGTAGGTAGCTCAATTAGTTCTCAAACAACAATTTTTTTAAAAGCACTATAGAGACAACTGTAAAAAGCATAAATAATATTTTTTTCTGAAAACAGGTATTATCATACTCCAGTCACTTGGGCACTGTACATATGAGGTCATATTTACTCTAGTTCACGAATGTAAGTGTCCAAATGTAGATCGTGCAAATTCATGTACTCTCGTGTCGCAAATTCACTTGTAATACGAAACTTGGACACGAAATTTAACATAAAATTCTTTAAATTAATGGCGAGCTTGATGAATATTCGCAAATCGTGTTTTCAACTACATTTCTTGATGCGAATCTCACTTAGTTTCAGCACTCGCCGCTAGAAACCGCTGCCGGAGCAGCTAAGTCGATTATTGAATGATTTGATTTGCAGAGAAAAAGGTTAAACTAAATAATGAAACTGCTCCGATTAATGAGAAAAATTCTTGAAAAAATGCTTCACCCCGGCACTGGGTCTGATTTTCGATAAGGTATTTTATTAATATAAAAACTGCCTATCTTCTGTATTTAACAATTTAAGCCTACATTTTCCCCCCGTTTTATATTAAATAAAACTTTAACGTTTTGATGGTCATCGATTGGATATTAGGCTATAGGAAAATTTGACTAGTGAATTGAATTTATTTTTATCATGACTCGCAAACGCAAGTCGAATCTTTCGCAGAGCGCAACAAAAAGAGCTCGAGTTATGAAGATAGCCAGGCGGCAAGAAACGTTGCTTCATGCAGAACAGCGGATAATTGAGCAGGTGGTGAGAAAAAAAAGTTCGTAAAAACCATAGCATGTCATACATATGTTCTGAACATAATAGGTATGAGTTGCAAAGTGTTGATTACTATATTCTAAGTATGAGTGGCAAAGTGTTGATACTATATTCTACGTATGAGTGGCAAAGTGTTGATACTATATTCTACGTATGAGTGGCAAAGTGTTGATTACTATATTATACCTATGAGTGGCAAAGTGTTGATACTATATTCTACGTATGAGTGGCAAAGTGTTGATACTATATTCTACGTATGAGTGGCAAAGTGTTGATACTATATTCTACGTATGAGTGGCAAAGTGTTGATACTATATTCTACGTATGAGTGGCAAAGTGTTGATTACTATATTCTACGTATGAGTGGCAAAGTGTTGATTACTATATTATACCTATGAGTGGCAAAGTGTTGATTACTATATTATACCTATGAGTGGCAAAGTGTTGATACTATATTCTACGTATGAGTGGCAAAGTGTTGATACTATATTCTACGTATGAGTGGCAAAGTGTTGATACTATATTCTACGTATGAGTGGCAAAGTGTTGATACTATATTCTACGTATGAGTGGCAAAGTGTTGATACTATATTCTACGTATGAGTGGCAAAGTGTTGATACTATATTCTACGTATGAGTGGCAAAGTGTTGATACTATATTCTACGTATGAGTGGCAAAGTGTTGATACTATATTCTACGTATGAGTGGCAAAGTGTTGATACTATATTCTACGTATGAGTGGCAAAGTGTTGATACTATATTCTACGTATGAGTGGCAAAGTGTTGATACTATATTCTACGTATGAGTGGCAAAGTGTTGATACTATATTCTACGTATGAGTGGCAAAGTGTTGATACTATATTCTACGTATGAGTGGCAAAGCGTTGATACTATATTCTACGTATGAGTGGCAAAGCGTTGATACTATATTCTACGTATGAGTGGCAAAGCGTTGATACTATATTCTACGTATGAGTGGCAAAGCGTTGATAATATATTCTACGTATGAGTGGCAAAGTGTTGATACTATATTCTACGTATGAGTGGCAAAGTTTTGATACTATATTCTACGTATGAGTGGCAAAGTGTTGATACTATATTCTACGTATGAGTGGCAAAGTTTTGATACTATATTCTACGTATGAGTGGCAAAGTTTTGATACTATATTCTACGTATGAGTGGCAAAGTGTTGATTACTATATTCTACGTATGAGTGGCAAAGTGTTGATTACTATATTCTACGTATGAGTGGCAAAGTGTTGATTACTATATTCTACGTATGAGTGGCAAAGTGTTGATTACTATATTCTACGTATGAGTGGCAGTGTTGATTACTATATTCTACGCATGAGTGGCAGTGTTTATTACCATAGGCCTTTAAAATAATTAAAAGTTATAACGGATTATTTCGTGCAATGCAAATACTATTTTTTTTTTTTTAGTTGAATTTAGCTGCTAAACAGCGGGTGAAAGTTCGGGGCGCAGGTAGTTGTCAATAATTTCCGATTGTCCCACCGCGCGGATCGGCAAGTGCACTTGTTTCGATGACGTCATTAAGAGCTCTCGAGGGCCGGGCCAGCGCCTCTCGAATGATGAAAAAAATAAAATGGACAAATACGTGTCATCGGCACAACTTTTAAGTATCCAATTAATATTTACCAATTTACCCCCCCCCCCCCCCCCCCAACCCAAAATTCCTCCCTCTACCGCCTTCTAGATCGGCGCTAATCGAAAATGTTAATTAAAATCCGCGCTAAGTGCAGTAAAGTATTTCGAACGTGAAATTAGGATTCATTGTGAACTGGGCGTGCCGTAATTTAAATTTTTTTTCTTTTGACTGCGATAAACTATTTGGAAATTAATAAATTAATGTTTAGGTATCTCTAGTGTGCATGGAAGCGAGTAATTATAAATACGTTTATAATTTCATTACTTAAAAAAAAATACAATATTTTAAAATATCTTGTCACTTGAAGTTTTAATGCAGTTAGTTTTTTTTTGCTCAACGTCATGAAATGTCTAATAATTGGTTTAATTTGTTCGGTTGGGTATTAAGTACGTCTTAAGACTGTTCCGTGGCTGAAGACTGAGAGACCTCAAAGATAAGTGGTTTCCGAACCATATTAAGAGTCTACTCATCTTCAAAAGCAAGATACACTAAAGTAGCACGTGGTTTATTTCCAATCCAATGAACAATAAATAGTTCATGTGAAAAATAGAAAAAAAAATGCTGATATATATTTTATATTGTCACTGATAGTGACTGCTACTAGTAGCTATTTCTTTATTGCTGAAATCAATGTCTGCATAAAAATTTCGTGTTTACTAGCAATTTATTAGCCGAGAATATGGTGCTATAACGTAATTGATGTCGATGATATTTAACCATTTAGTTGGTTCTCATTCATGTGTAGAACTTTGCGCTCTCTTCCTTTTGATAACTAATTGCTTTATATTAATTGTCAAACTAAAAGTTGCCGTCCTACCAGTTATAACTCTGGCTCGCGGTTCTTAATGATTAATGCACGTGCCAAGTATTTGCATTAACTTGTGTTAGGGGAAAAAATATTTATAGTGCAGAACAAAGTGTTATCGTTAGCTTAGAAGATATTTTCGTGTCGTGCTATTAATTACTCTGATATGATTCTGTAAATAACTTGCACCAGTTAACATCTGAATGAATGAAAAAATTAACGAAATATTTTCCAATTGTTTGTGATTAACTTGAGTGCAGCATCTAAACGAACCTAAGTTTAATTTAAGTATTTAACTTATAAATTAAATAATAAACTATTTCAATAAGGTTAAATGTTTATGGAGTACATTTGCAGACTTATTTAAGCAAAATAAAATACTACCTAAGGGTACGTACTCTCAAGTTCACATTGTTCAAAAGTATGAGGTTTTTTTAATTTTAAATTTAGTATATTAAAATAATTGAAAGTTAAATTTAATAAATTCAACTATTAAAAAGATTCTATCAGTACTTTATTAGTATGCTTATTTAATCATACCATAGAAATAAAACTTCTGTCACGCGTTCTTACATAAGTAAATGCACCTTTTTAAAATTCCATATATGCAATAATAGACGTCAGTATGTACCCGTGCCAATAAAAAACCTGTTCCAGTATTGGGTGTTTATTCCATAATGAGTTTTGGTATTAAATATATTATCAGTAAAATATTTTCTCAAAATACAATGACATCAAACGTGGTAAAAAACGGAAAGCACAATTATGGATTCAAATATTTAAGCATACATATTTTTGTTTTGTTTTATATCATAAACTCTACAGTAAATTAAGGCACAGGGCAATATTGAGTTTTTTGAGGATGAATAGGTACAGATGATATAGTATTACAGTTGAAGACTTTAAAATAAAAAAATATAATTTTTTTTTAAACTATTATACCCCCAATAATATCATACAAAATAGCGATATTTCAATAAAAATGAATCAATTTTATTCATAAAAGTATGCAATCATTTCATCAATGTTTTGTTATGACGTTGTCACGTTAAACCATCGTCCGTAAACCGTTACAGACAACTAATTTTTTTTATTTTGGGTTTTTCTCTGACATCTAGCAATGGCTTAGGTCCAAAATAATTATCAAAACCCCTCCTTAGTGTTTCTGTCGGGGACGTGTCGAAGTTTTTTTCCAGTAGCGCGTGGTTCTTCTGGAGGCGGGAGGGAACATGTGTGTGTTATGTGTGTGTCATGTGTGTGTGTGTGTGTGTGCGTGCCTCACGCGCGTGCCCACTCCCTGGGGTCAATGTTTTCCGGTCAGACGTGCGCCCCGCGCTCATTACACGAGGTGACGTTGCGTTTGTGGCGCTGCACCTTGCCCGCCTGCGACCCTCCCGCCCCGCAGCTCTATATATACCCCGCCCGTCCTTAGCCGCCCGGACATCAAGCATATACAGCGTGTTGCAAAAAAAAAAAACTCCTTTCTCAAGTGTCGGGCTCAACGTGCCATTGCGATTTCTGATGTGCAAACATCTGGGCTCTCGTTACACAGCATTTGGTAGGAGTGTTTTCGAAGAATGGAACGGAAATGTGTGACCACAGTGCTGTCATCGGACATGAGGGTCAGTACTAACACGACAGGCAGAGAACCCGAGGGGGCCGACCATTCACCTGCGTGCTTCGCACTATTTTGAATTAGCATTATGGTAAGATTTGGGCGTAACAACTTAGTTATTATGTATTTAAAATTTTTGCTTGCAATTCAAAATCTCATGCCTTTCATGACGCAGCCGGCTCTGTAGGTGAAGCCTGCCAGGCGAGCCATGCCATCAGACATGAGGGTCAGTACTAACACGACAGGCAGAGAACCAAAGTTCACAAAGCCAAGAGAAATTCTGTAGTGTTACCCGTTCCAAGAATTTTAACAAATACTGTCATTATCTTAATACAATTCCTTGTCGAAAATCGAATCCAAAGCCAGGGCTTCGTAATTTTAAAATCCTTTCTCAAATTTTAATGGAGCTGTTTCATTATATATTTTTAACATTTCTCTCTGCAAATAGAATGATTTCGATAGCTGACGTAGCTGCTTCGGCAGCGAATTCTAGCGGCGGGTGTGGAAACCACGTTTTAATTCGCGTCAAGGAATTTATTTGAAAACACGGTTTGCGTATATCACGTTCAACATTTTAATGAATTCTACGTTCAATTTCGTGTTAAAAGTTTATTATACGTGCGTTTTGAGAACATATTACTTTGCTTGTTACTGTGGTTAATTGTTACACATCTCTGGCAAGTAGGCTACAGAAAGACTATTTTTATAGTATTTTCGTTATTACTTTTATTTAATGCCTATGGGTTTTTTCTAAAATTTCTACTACTTACCTTGAAATTGTTCTGCAATAAAAAAATTACCACAGATATTCACTTGGTATAATATCATGGGTGTAAAAAGTCGCGCAGGTTATAATAATGAAAGAATATCGCGCATAGTAATTAGTATGATAAATCAACAAATGCAATTGAGGTATAGCCTTAAAATTTTAGAAATACCCCTTAAATAAAAGAAATAATGACGAAAGAACTTTTAAAAAAAATTAAAAATGGCGTATGAGACCGATAAAAATTAAAGGCCCCGCTTGTATGGGCACACATACGGTGTGCAAATCTTCAGAAGAAACAAAACGTGATTAAATAACTGATGCTCAAGATATCATAGCGGTGTCTGTTCACGAAAAGCATTATGGATTCTCTGAGGGCGCATGAGAAGTTCTGTTTTCGAAATTCTTAAACTTTATTTGTAGTAGAGTGAAAATGGCTATAATGCGTGTTGTCGTAGTAATATTTAGGCATGAAAATCTCAGTACTGGCGATTCTTGAAAGCACTTAAGGGACTGGCATTACAACTTAATGCATCCAACATCTAATTATGACGTTGCCACTCATATCTCATGAGTAGAGACCTGCAAAATTCGCGGTTTCGATGCCCTTCAGGATAGACTGCACATGCCCCTGTACACTCGGGCAAATAACGCAAGTTCATTGGCTGCCGACTTGTAAGTCGTCTCAGCTGGTTTGTCTGTGATTCAATCCTTCTTTGGTTGATGGTTTATAACTGGTTGATATTCGTCCAGATTAACAGTAAGCCAATAGCAAAATTATCTAAGAGGTATATGTGTTTGAATTCTAGCCTATCACCGAATGAATCCGCGAATTTTGCAGGTCTCTACTCATGAGCTACTCTCTGCACGACGAGAAGACTGCGCTCCAGTTCAGAGCCTTGCGCTAGAAGCACCAGCGAGCTTCGCACGTCCTAATACAAATACACCCCTGGCTTTAGGCGGATCCCTTAACACCAGCTAAAGACTTTGAAATAAAAAATATAATATTTTTTTAAAACTATTATACCTCCAATAATATACAAAATAGTGATGATTCAATAAAAATGAATCAATTTTATTCATAAAAGTATGCAATCATTTCATCACTGTTTTGTTATGACGTTGTCACGTTAAACTATCGTCCGTAAACCGACTTTACAGACAACCAATTTTTTTTATTTAGGGTTCTTCTCTATGACATATAGCAATGGCTTAGGTCCAAAATAATTATCAAAACCCCTCCTTAGTGTTTCTGTCGGGGACGTTTCTGTCGATAGTCGTGCTTAATCTCTTCCCTCAACAACAAATTCAAGCGAGGTAACGAGTAGGAATTTTAGAAGAAAAAAATAGGAATTAAATAATAGTAATGACGAAAATACGAAGAAAAAAATTGTTTGTCTGAAAAGTCTGTTTACGGACGATAGTTTAACGAGACAACGTCATAACAAAACATTGATGAAATGATTGCATACTTTTATGAATAAAATTGAATATTTTTTATTATAATAATAAAAGAATAAATACTTGAAAATGCACTAGTAATCAGATTTTTAAAATGCAAGAATAATTAACCTGTATTGCCGAAACTGTTGTTGTAATAAGCAATGAAAACCACATTAACTTTTCACTTCACTTCACTTTGTAAACAGTCGAGTGGAAGAGAGATAGATGCGGCGCAAGCGTACAATGACCGTAACGGGACACAGCGTAACGGAACAATGTGCGTAACGGGACACTGTTTCGTGCATGCAGCCGGCGTTCATCGATTTATTTGACGTTGTCACGTCAAAAAAGTTAACGAGTCTTTCTATACTCGCCAGAGATGTGTACCATCTAACCTTCTCAAAACGCGGGACGAAGCGAAGTGTGCGAGGTGGTGACAAAACTCGACCGCCATCTTGATTTCAGATTTCCGTAGTTTTCCCGACACCACTCCACGTTTAGACGTGTAGAAAATGTTGGCCTAAACAATTGTCGGGAAGTATAACCAATATGTAGATGTGCGCTGAAATCGTTTTATCATTTGCAACCTTGCACGTGGTCGGAGCAGTGCATTCTTTCATCGTCGTGTCAGGATGGCGTCTTCGTTTTTGTTTGTAGGTATGACAAGTCAGTTTTTTTTTGTAATAATTTTTCTAGTCATGTAATTTTGTTAACTGATGGACTGCTTGCAAAGAATTTCTAGTCGTCAATTAAGCACTCAAGGAAAAAACTTAAGTTTGTGTCATGTAAGTTACAAATTTGCTATCGCTGAAAAAAAAGTTTTGTATTTTTTTTATAAGGAAAATCCTTGTAAACTCAACTGCCAAAGATATCACATAAAACTGCAGGGCAGAGCTACTATGTCAAATGGTACAAAACTCTCTTGCAATTTCACAAGTGAAATCGTTGGTAACTTGAGTTTCCGAGGACTATCCTTGTAAAAATTTAAAAATAAGTTACTGTCTATGAAGCCTTCTTTATCAGTCTGTGCTGTCATTGATGTGTTGTCAAGAGTACCTGATTAACTTCATCGCTGGTTTCTCATGTATGTGTCTATGGTTGTGTTGTCCAGTGTTTAGTATCATCGCAGGGTTCATCTTGAGTGTCGTTGTGTCGCTGTGTTGTGCAAGGTTGTTGTTGTTGTTGTTGTTGTTGTTGTTGTTGTTGTGTGTGTTTGGACTTGTAAATATTGCGTGTGTAATTTAGTGTGTAGTGTTTGAAACATTTGTATTTTGAACTTCCCGCGCTGCTTGCTAGCAGCGCCAAGTTTTTCAAGTTGGCTGCCCGCCAAGGTGGGTAGCCCTGCAGCTTCCGGCAACGAAGCAACAGTTGTTGTTGAACCATCATGGCGGTAAGTTGTGCTATCGTGCACGCTTGCTGCCAATGGAGTTGTTTGCGAGAGCATCATCATTAGTTGTGTCGTTTTTATCTGGATTTTACAGTCTCGCACGTCTCTAGACAAAACAGTGTGTATTTACTGGTATTTATTGCAATTCTCTCTCATCGTTGTCAGTCCGCTGTGTAAGACTGTGCTGTGATATTGTTCTGAAGAATTACTGTACGGAATTCCCTGTGCTGTCTATACATTGAACATGTGACTTCGATTGATTGATTTTGGCTTGTTTTCTGTCTGTGTATTCGTCTTTCTTTGTGCCTTCTTTTGGGTTTTCTCGACACACATTGCATACTAGGAATGGCGTAAGTCCAAAATAATTATTTAAATCAAACTTCCCCCGTTGCAAGAATCATTCAGAGAACGTACAAATTCGACAGTTTTTAAAATTATTACCTACCTATATACCAGTGACACCCATTTCCCAACTTCCACTTGCGCGATGTTCGTTTATGAAAGCTGACGACCAAATGCAGTCGTTAACGAATATTGTTGAAAGGAAAGCAGCCGAAGTTTATTTTTTTAAATTTTATTTTTGATATATTTGTTTTATCGTATACCTAAGTTCGTTTGTTAATCTTTTCTTTCAACCAAAGGTGACTAAATATCAGCTATTGGAGACATCAATTTTTGTGAATGTTGCAAGGTAAAACTGTTAATATTTTAATTTCGTGTTTTCGCAACAGCAGCCGTCTTGGTACGACAAGTCTCTCCGAACAAGACATTCCCGTGAGCCGCTCTTTGACAGAAGGAAACGTAAAACCATTGCTGCGAAAGGTCTTCACATTGACACCAGATTGAATGTCCTCCGCTAAACGCGTTCCCGCGCTACACCAGTTTATAACTCTATGCACGAAGCTAGTTGGTGACAGTAACGCGCATGAGCCAAACACCGGTGCGATGACCTCACGTGCAGAACAAATAACTGTGCGACGAAACACGCGCGGACATGAGTCATCCGTTGCGGGCTCAACCACTGTTGTCGCATTATAAGTTTTGCAGGTGTTAGCGATTCAAATATGGCGGTATTTTGTCATCCAAGAATGTTCGACCTGCTGTCACTAACGAGCAAATACACAGTTTTCGCAAAAAGATAATTTCTCCCACATGCAACGGAACATGGAACTCCAAATTCGTATTTTTTTGGTAGCTTTGCTCTTTTAAAGGCCTTGTCAGTTTAGGGTGAGGTGGTGTAAGTGCAACCGTGTGGCAAGTGTTATCAGGCCTTTTTTTTTAATTTTTCTTATTTTGTTCATTTTATTTGGTAAAAATGCATTTTTTATTTATCACACTTGCCCCAAATACTCTAGCTTACGATGCATATCTGAACAGCAAGCTTGGATTACATTTTCTTTGAATACTCAGGCAAATTTAATCAGCAAACATAATTTATATTTATATTTTTTTTAAAAAGAAAACTATGCCTAACAGGACAAAACAAATTACTTACGTTATTTAACGATAAGATAAGGGGGGAGGGGGGGAAAGTTCAAAAGATATCGGTTTTTTTTGGGTCTCTTGATATAATTTAAAGTGTTGGTTATAGTTTCTCCCTCCCTACCCCCGTAACCCCCCCCCCTCTTCACGGGTTAAAATTGCCCCACTTCACGGGTTAAACTTGCCCCACTTTACCTTACCATAATATTTATGAGTGTAGCTTATTCTTACCAAGCTTTCCTCGCCGGTAGTCCTGAACGTGAGAAATTGGCCAGCACGTGTAGCCAAGCCCATAAACACGTCCAGGGTGCCAGGCAAACTTAAACACGGCTATAAATAAAGGCACTACTTATAAGCGCGTATATTTTCCTGTTTTTCCTTCCCACCGTGTGGGCCAGGAGGTGGGTTGGGTTTGGTTGAAGGGGGGAAGGGAAGAGGAGCATCGACGTAAAAACGTAATTTGTTTCCCCTCGGGAGGCGGGCGCGGGGAGGAGGGGTAATGACGCCGCCTCCAAGTGGAATCCGCGCGGCGAGGCAAGTGTTGAAGGCGTCCCGCCGCGCCGGGGTAAATTTACCGCTTTGTTTTTGGCACCCCCCCGGCGCTGATTGCCCGCAGGTAGACGTATCTCCGAAGGCGTTGCGGCGAGCGATCGTTCGTGGGGTAGAGGGGGGAGGGGGGGGGTCAGATGATGGACGATGGCGCGATGACGTGGCCAGGTGACCGCGTCCAATCGGGAAATTGAGCCGTGCCAACAAGAGCAGCAAGAAGTGGAGGCGCGCGGGTGCTTGTGTGCCTCCTGCCCCCCTCTAGCCGCGGGGTCCGCCGGCCTCGCTGCCCGGCTGTCTCTGGGGGCGCCCCCGTCGGCGGTGTGGCAACACCGCAGGTCCTCGTCCCCTGCGGCCTGGCCTGCTGCCACCCACCCCCACTTCACTCTCGCATTGCAGTGCGCAGGCTTGTGGCGCGCGCTGTTGCCAAACAAGTCACCAAGACGTTCGTGGAGATTTAAGGTACTAATTCTTTTTGGAGCTCACGTGAAGCATTTCAACAATCCAATTTTTTTTAGTAATATACCATGGGTTAGGCTTATGTCTATTACCACGCTCGTAAATTTGTAATAAATAGCCTATTTAAAAAAAATTACACCAAGAAACAATATACAGACATTTGTTGATACGAATTCATAGGAACTTGTTATATTTGGCAACAGCGCGAAAGGTCAGCCTTAAGTTAGTCGTCGTGTGTTTAAGAGGCGCAATTTCGTGAGTGGAACGGAAATGTGTAATAATGTGCTACCATCTGTGGCGGATGGGGCTAACCAAAGTTCACAAAGCCAAAGGAAAATTTTAACTGTTTAATGAATATTAATATGGGCTGTATTTTAATAAAACTTTCCAAAAATCAGGTCCAAATCCGGGGTTTAGTATTTTTTCGAAGTACTTTTTTGCTTTTACCGGAGCCGTTTCATTATATATTTTAAAATTTCTTGTCACTTAGGTATCTATTGATTCAGTAGACTACGTAGCTAGCTGCTCCATCAACGAATTTTAGCGGCAGGTGCGCAAACTACTTGTGATTCACGCCAAGGAATGTAGCTGAAAACACAATTTTCGTATATTTATCACGATTGACATTATTCTAAAGAATTCTACGTTATATGAAAGCACGTGCATTTTTTATTACCGAAGTATTGAAACTCTCTCTCTCATGTGTTTTTTTAAAATCTAGATTTGACCATTATCATTTTTGTTGTTAACTGCGTTTCACGCAGCTGCAGTGGCAGCATTTCCAATGCAGTTTCACCAACCACAGTTGCATCTGAATTTCGATTGTTTGTAAGTCTTAAGAAGCCGTAATACATATACCTGGTCTCAATTTTATATTATCAGTGAAACGTTTGATGTCATAGATCACTCTTTGTTTGCACCGCGATTTACGTTTCGGCACAAGTCTACTGCAAAACATCAAGAACTGTATCTGTGACAAGTGACCTCGAAGGGAGTGACGGGGGTTGGCAACCCTGACAATAAACAGTATCATTGGGAAGCCTATGATCTACATTAAATATTGCACAGACCCGAATACTCACGTTGGCAAGCCTTATTTTCACAGATGAGAGAGCCAAACCCGGAGTTCCCCGAATCCTTTTCACAGACGAGAGAGCCAAACCCGAAGTTCATGCTCGCTTTTTTTCCGTTCTATCTCATTGTATAAACCGGCGTGGCATTAAATTTTGCTGTCGATTAGGATAGGTTAGCTACATTATAAATACTGTAAAATCATTTTATGGTTGCTTAGCAAAAAACCTTTTTACATGCTTTATATTAGCTTCACCTGTATGTTTGTCTGTCCGTCTGTAACTCTGTCTGTCCGTCTGTAACTCTTTCGACTAAGAGTGAGTGACTCATCACTGTAAAATGTCCCACCCATTTCATTACGTTCGTTAGCCGAGCGGTCTAAGGCGCGCGACTTCTGTGACGTCTGCTTTCGGATTCAGCGATCGTGGGTTCTACTCCCGGCCACGCCGAAAAAAAAATGTTTTTTTTCCCCGGTAAATTCCAATATTATATCCATACATCTAACTGCAAATGATTCGTAGAGACTTTACCATTTCTTTGTGACGTTGCAACTCCAAATAGTTATCTCAGATGGTAATAGGTAGTGTCGGTAACTCATTTCCCTATGATAATTATACATAAATATAGTTTAAAAAACTAAAAAAACATGCTTTTAAAGAATATCAAACTAAAAAGTTAAAAATAAATATAGTTTAAAAAACTAAAAAACATGCTTTTAAAGAATATCAAACTAAAAAGTTAAAAATAAATATAGTTTAAAAAACTAAAGAAACATGCTTTTAAAGATTATCAAACTAAAAAGTAAAAAATAATTTTAAAATTAAATGTATGACAATAATATATAAGCAATACTAGTATAAATGAGAAAAAAGCATGGGGCGCTTAATATTCAAAATAAATATAGTTTAAAAAACTAAAGAAACATGCTTTTAAAGATTATCAAACTAAAAAGTAAAAAATAATTTTAAAATTAAATTTATGACAATAGTATATAAGCAATACTAGTATAAATGAGAAAAAAGCATGGGGCGCTTAATATTCAAAAAATATGGCACAAAGCGCCTCAAGCTTTTTTCTCATTTATACTAGTATTGCTTATATACTATTGTCATAAATTTAATTTTAAAATTATTTTTTACTTTTTAGTTTGATAATCTTGAAAAGCATGTTTCTTTAGTTTTTTAAACTATATTTATTTTTAACTTTTTAGTTTGATATTCTTTAAAAGCATGTTTTTTTAGTTTTTTAAACTATATTTTTAATATGCAGCTATCCAGGGGTAGGAAACCGTTTACATGATTTCACAGTATCTTTAATGTAGCTATCCTAACCAAGTCAACCGTCCACAATGTTTTAAAATATTTATAATGCAGCTAACCTAACCTAATTGACCATTAGTTATGATTTGTATATTTATTTACAATGAACCAAAAAAAACCGAAGATGCACTATCGGGAGTTTGGCTCTCTCGTTTGTGAAAAGGCTTGCCAACGGAGTATTCGGGTCTGTGCAATATATAATGTACATAATAGGCTTCCCAGTATCATTTGACTCGATGTAATGTAACATTATGGCGCCCGACCAAACGTGAGCGTGTCAAAAGGAAACAAGTATCTGCTGAATGCAAACAGTAGCGAACTATCTTTGGATGGTTCAGCATACCGCTGCTCCCAGTTATTTAACTAGTTTTTTTTAATAATGCAGTATAATTTCAAACAAATTTTATTTTATTCACGTTAAGGCAATAAATCTTTACATGAAAACTATGATTAAAAAGAATGACTTTGAAATTAGGAAGTAAAAAAAAACGTAAAAAAATATTATTACAAAAACTTACAAACTATATTTTTACCTGCGAATAAAATAAATTGTTTTGTATGCATAAAAAGAAAAAAGTTCGAAGTTTAGGTCACAGGAAACTAAAGAAATCATGTAAAACTAAAATATTAATACATTTCAAATTTTACGATTTTTGAGTTGGACAGTAGGTACATAAACTATACCGGTGCGATTTATTATTGGCAATCAATCGTTAAGAAATAAAAGCAACCGCGTTTGAATTTACTGCGTTAAACGGTTTTTACTCTAGAATTTCGCATTTTGTTTTCTAGTGGTATCGTTGGTTCTTCCCCCCTTAGTGGCAGGTAGCAAGTTCGCTTTTTGGCGATTATTACTTCCGGCATTTCGCGAAAGACCGCCGTAAAAATTGAAGTGAGAAAAGGAAAAAAAAAGGGGGGGGGGGGGGTAATGAACGTGGATAAAAAAAAGGGGGGGGGGGGAGAAAAAAAACTGGAATACCACATGCGCGAAGATTGAAGATGGGATGGAGGAAACTTGATTATCGCCTTCCGTGACGAAGCGATTTCCGATTCCCGACTCTTTTCCCTTTATTGCCCGTCCTCTCACTCCACCTCTCTCTCTTTCTCTCTCTCTCTCTGTTTCCACTTCACACATCCCCCCCCCCCCCCCCCGACACACACCTTCCTTATCAATTAAAACGAGCGAGGCGAGGTGAATTAGTAATCGCCCCATGCTTGAGGCAGAGGCCCAGCTGACTATCAGCTGGCTGGCTGTCTGTCTGAGGCGCTAGTGGAGCAGATTGCACGAAGACGGCTTAGGCAGGATGGAAGGAATTGTCTTGTGGAAGCTTCACAGAAGGGGGGGGGGGGGGGGGGGGGGGAATATGGGGTGTGGCTGTGTGATGGACACGGCCGTGTGTTGTACGGAAATACGTTTACGCAACAGGTAATATTTTCTATACAAAATACAAAATACGCTATTTTATGTATGTTATAATGTTATTTATTTTATTTTAACACCACATATATATATATATATATATAACTGTAAATATTTTACACTAATGCTTTATGTATGCAATCGATAGATTTTGACGTCTCAAAAGTTATACTAAATGGAAACGCAGCAAAATGACCTCAAAATGGCGGCGCTACCCCCTCCACCACGCGCGATGCTTCACAGTCCTCAATTAGCGTAACGAATTATTTGATCGTTTAGCTATCCAGTGGTATAATTAAATTTTGCATGGAGATAGTAGATGTGTAGCTGCAACACCAAACTGTATCCCCCGATTTTGTTATGATTCGTTTTTTGAATTGCCTCCCACTAAGGAAGAAATTTTAAAGACTTATTCACGTAAAAAATTTCTACCTTCAACAAAAGATTCATTTATAAATCAATTGCCAAGAAATAGTTTGTAATACCGTAAGAAAAACGTTGTAAATGTGTAACCACATTGCGGTGATAATTTTTGCACGTATTAAATACATTTTTAGAAACGACACCGAACATTTCCTTTGCGCTTACGAAAATGAGTGCATATTTTTAATTTTGATGTTTCTGTACAACTTAATTTTTTTTTTAAATCATTGAAATTATAATCAAATATTCAAAAAAATATATTTAAATATTATTTTAATGCGCGCAGTAAATAATATAACGATATTCAGGGAAAGGTTAAAAAAAATATATTTAACTTTTGGAGGTACTGGGACAACACAAAAAAAAAACATCCGGGCAAAAATCTTAACACAGCATTACAGCTGATACTATTTTGTAGTGATTGAGCTGTGGTGATGTAAATGTACAAAATTTACAAGTGTACAGAAATAAATGGAAAAAATTCACGCAACAAAATACTTTAGTAAATTAGGAGTGACAAATTTTTTTGGTGTTAGTACATAGAACTTTTATTGTCACTTCATGATTATTCGCTAGTGTTACTAAAATTAATTCCAAACCTTTTAACAGGCTCATATAAAATGTGTGTTTAGCTAAAATATGTATACTCTAATCTTCATATAATTAATATATCTGCAGTTCCAATTTTTTAAACAGATATTTAATAAATTTAATCTAACAGTGGTAAAATGTCCCGCAAGTATTCATAGTAATTATCACTTACATCAACTTTTACAGCTGGAAAATAACTTAGGTAATACATGTATTGTGAAAAGATTAGAAACCTAAAAAAAATAAAAATTATAGGAAAATCTCTTGATCGTAATTTAAAAAATTAAATATTTCAGCGTGTATGATTACGCCTGTTATTAAAAATTATTTTCAGCTTTTTTTTTTAAATTTAAGCAAACTGGTAAATCTAAATGGGCTAACTTGAATGTAAGTTAAAACAAACAGGTTTATTACCGAGATCATTGTGCCCCGTCACAACGACAATGCGTCTAATTTAAGGGCCCCGCCCACCCAGGCACACACACTGTGCCCAGAGCTTGAGGGGAAAAAAAATGCGATTTGAAAACTGCTCAAGATCGAGTAGGATCTGTTCACAAAAAGTATTTAAAAATTCGCTTGAGGGCCGAAAAAGAAGTAATTGATTCTGGATTAAAATTTTAACCTGTATTTTTTAAAAAGTTAAAATGACTAAAAGGCATAGATTCTGAGTAATTTTTAGATTTAAAACAACCGGTGCAGATTTTTGAAGTGATATAAGGGACTTGCGTTACACTTTTATCATCATTTTCTCCGTCATACATATGTCACGGAAACCGCTCAAATTTCGTAACTACCCTATGCACGATGAGAAGACTGCGCGCCAGTTCAGAGCCTTGCGCTTAGAGGCGATACCGCGCTAGAAGCACCAGCCTCACTAACACTGACACACCCCTGACAACAAAATGCTACTACTGATCTTTACTACGCTTTAATATTATGACGTTGACGTTATAAATGAAAAGCTCTAATACGACTGTCATGTCAGACACAACACACACACACGCAAAATATTTGATCTTATTTTCTTCAATATGTGTTGTAAATGCAATTGTAAGATTTTCCTATCACAAAATTCGACCACATAAACAAAGGATAGGCTTACAAATTTTCCTTTTATGATCCACACTTGAGCGACTTTTTAGCACTTTTGAATTATACTTAGTATGTATTGAATATATATATATATATATATATATATATATATGTGCAGAATAGATTAAATGATGTATCGTTTTGAAATTTCCGAAGCATCTCTTCACTAGTGGTCATGATAAATTCTAACAAAAAAAAATTCAACACGGCGTGTGAGACCGTAATCTACTTGCGAGCGATAGATGAGGCAAGTAAAAAGTCCCTAAAAACCTTTGGAAAGTAAGAGCACTTTTTTGTTCCGTGGATCCCACATGGGAGTCAAGGCTCCAGGGAATATAGAGTTTGTCACGTTGTACTTGTAAAATACATATGTAAAACAGTAAAACGTTTATGCACATATATTGACATTCACATAAAATAAAACTTAACTACAGCACATGTTCACACAAATTTACTGTACAATAGATACGTGATTATGGTACAGTTAATGTTAGGCAAGGAAACTATTTTTATAATCTAAAAATTTGATCAATTTAGACAAGAAATGAAGCAATAACTATGTCAGGTCAACAGAACTGTTCTATATCTTTTTTTTTCTCTATAACATCATAGAATTCCTTTCAGAGTACGAAGGACGTTCTGTAAGAATTCATTCGTTTTACTGTTTTTTTTTTAAGGATGGTAAACTGTTTATGGTTAGCAGCCGGACAACTCTCAGACCGAACTTTATTTTTTTTCCCCTCCACCTTCGTCCGTTCTCGTCCAGCCGATGCCAGTGTTATGGTAGCAGCAGCTCGACTCCTTTTGTAGTCGCGCGAACCATTGTGCGCGGGCGCCCGCGACCTGCTCAACATCTCCCCCCCCTCCCTCCCCCCCCTCCTCTTCTAAACTCTTCTAGCAAGCACCGCTACTTCTTGCAGCCCGTCCGAGAGGTCCTTCCCGCGCCGCCTCGTCCTTCCTGGCCCAAGGACACCAAGGACACCTGTCCTGCGCGCGTGCGCACGTCGGCGCTACCTTCCGAGGCTCAGACTTGTTGCTTGATCAGGCAACACCGCCGCAGGGTGAGCTGCAACTGTACTGTCATCACAGCCATTGCGGGCCTCGAGGTCCGAGTGCCAGACCCGGGCATCGAACCGCGGGCCCGCGTAGAGTTCCAGGCCGCGGATTGCCCGCCCCACTAACCTCCAGTTGTGAAATATATATATTAGGTTTAAATGGTGATGTAGATAACGGATGTTTGGTGACCTTGAGGTGTTTGTGAGTTGGGTGGTTTTTGGCGCGGGTTTGCAGTAAGGACTCGAACCCGTGCTGTGCTGAGGGCGATTTCAGGAGCACGGTGGGAGAATGTGTGTTAAGTGTGATTTGGGTTCGCGGGTTCGAATCCCAGCGGAGAAAGTTTCAGCGGGCTTGCATGCCCTGCGCTCTCTTGTTTCGGGTGTGTGAAGCCTCGAGACCACAGCCTAACAAACAACCTACATGCCCGGAATGGAGAGCGCAGGACAGGGCAGCTCCACTGAAAACCTTTTTTTTTCCACTGGGATTCGAACCCACGAACCCGAATCACATTTCACCTGTATTCTGCCAACATGTTTTTTGGAATTTTCCTCAGCACGGCGCGGGTTCGAGTCCTGACTGCAACCCCCCGCCAAATTACTCGGACTCACACACGCACCTCAGGGTCACCATACATCCGTTATCTACAAGACTTTTCGAAACCTAATAGCTATTGGTCACAGCTGGAGGCGACGGGCGGTAGTCCGCGGCCTGGAACTCTTCGCGAGCCCGCGGTTCGATGCCCGGATCCGGCACTCGGACCTCGAGGTCCGCAATGGGCTGTGATGACAGCAGGGGCGCAACAACTAAATTTCCAAAAAGGGGGGGGGGGGGTTTGCAAAATACCTTTTTATAAAGAATCATCGATCCCCCCTATTGAAGCGGGGTGTCCACGGGTCCTCCCCCGGGAAAATTTGTATTTCAAGGTGGAAAATGGTGCTATTTAAGCAGTTTTATCATCTAAAAATTGATTACACAGCACTTTCTTTGACCCCGTTTGCCCCCACTTAAATGTTTCGGAAGGGGGGGGGGGGTCAAAATACCCTTGCCCCCTCCCCTGTTGTTGCGCCCGTGGATGACGGTACAGCTGCAGCTCGCCCTGCGGCGGTGTTGCCTGATCGAGCAACAAGTCCTGAGCCTCGAATCCGAGACACGAGTTAACACGACACTGGGTTCCCCGAATGTCATCCGCTCATTTCTTCTCTTGCACGTTTCCCTGCTTTTCGAATTCGCTATCGGCACAGCGCGGTCACGAATACAACCATGGGTGATAATCAGTTGAGTTACCTTAATTAAAGGCCCCGCCCACCCGGGCGCACGCACACGGTGCGCAGAGCTCCAGGAAAAACAACGCGATTTCAAAACTACTCAAGAGATCCTAGTGGGGGTCTGTTTACGAAAAGCATTTAAAAAGTTCGCTGAGGGCCGAAAGGTAATTTTGATTTCGGATGAAGTTTCTAAACTATGTTTTTTGGAAGAGTTAAAATGGCTACAACGCATGTTTTCAGAGTAATTTTTAGGCGTAAAAAAAACTTGTACAGATTCTTGAAAACACTTAAGGGACCTGCATTACACCTTTACCATCATTTCTTGGCCATATAATGTTACGTTCACCGCTCAAATTTGTTATCCTGTGGACGACGAGAAAACTGCGCGTCGGTTCAGAGCCTTGCGCTTAGAGGCTATACCGCGCTAGAACCACCAGCGAACGTCGCGCTTATCATCCCGCCTCACTAACACGCATACACCCCTGACGGGGCGGGCCCCTTAAGGGGGGTGCAGTGGGGTTGGCACGTACATCATTTAAATTTTACAGTTACGATTTTACAAGGGCAAGTAGGCCCTCTCAGTGAGGTGGCTATATAATTCCTGGGTAAAGCGAGGCGGGATGATGAGTGCAACACTAACCCGTGTTTCCTGTTATAATTTAACACAATTTATTTGGACATATACGCCATTGCAGTTACTGCACTGTTTTGCCCTGGGAGAAATTCGACAGACGCAAAATAAGAAATAAAAAACGATAAATATAGTTTAAAAAACTAAAGAAACATGCTTTTAAAGTTTATCAAACTAAAAAGTAAAAAATAATTTTAAAATTTAATTTATGACAATAGTAGGTACTGTAGAGAGCGAGTAGAGGCATATCAAGGATAATGCTGTACAGTAGGGAACATAAGTGCCAACATCAAAGTACTACTTTTTCATGTAAACATAATACACAAACAACCTGTCATTTACATTAAAACAGCTAAATGAGTTATTATTTCAGAAATGTATTTTTACATATAGCATGCATAAATCAAAGTTTCTAAAAGTTAGAAAATAATTTAATATCTGAAATTGTACTACTGCTTTATAGAGTGAAATTTTTGTAAATGTAACATAATCATATAAAATTACAGATATTTGAAAAATTTTACATTTATAAGAAAACAACTGTATCAATATAAAATAGTGTTCACAGTAATACTAGGTTCGGATTCTTACCCGGGCATTTATGCTGTGTGTTCTTCCAGAACCTCCAATAGTTAATTTTTTTAAACCGTTTCCTGAGTAGCTGTTCAGTAACTACTGCTCACATTTACAAGTACAAAAAAAAAACAATTAAGTCAAATTATTAAATATTCGATTATTAAATATTCGATTATTTGTCAATGGTTTAAGAAAAAGTATGCATGACGGATACATTAACTAAAATATAAATTTTCGCCAATTTTCGTAAAACTATTTCGTACATGCTAATAAAAAAACCATAGCCATGTCTTGCACAACGTTTCAATATATTGATTGTAGCATTACAAACTATTTCTTGGCAAAAAGTACAGAATATTATTCTTTCGGTGCAGTGAAAAGGGATAACTCAGCAAATCAGCCATCGTGTTCTATTTCCGCCAGTGGGAAGAGGCGCGGCTAATTGGCCGCCGCGTTCAGACACGCGTCTACCTGCAACTGAGCCTGGTGTGAAAATCGCAAGGTTTGCAGCGGAGTGGAGACGCACACGCTGCGATCACACACGCGCCTACCTGCAAGTGGGCCTGGTGTGAAAATCGCAAGGTTGGCAGCGGAGCGGAGACGGTGCCCGCTGCGATCACACACGCGCCTACCTGCAACTGGGCCTGGTGTGAAAATCGCAAGGTTGGCAGCGGAGCGGTGACTTGGCCGCCACGATCATGAACGCGCTTACCTGCAACTGGGCCTGGTGTGAAAATCGCAAGGTTGGCAGCGGAGCGACGACGTGGCCGCCGCGATCGCACGCGCGCCTACCTGCAACTGGAACTGGTGTGAAAGTGGCAAGGTTGGCAGCGGCGCGCGTCTCGCCCCGTGGCGGCATTTTTGAAAGGCGGCCCAGCGGGCCGGAGAACTTCCGACAGGCGCTCGACCCCGGTGACCCGAGTGGCGCGAGCGTCGGTATTGTTCCTTTCCTCGACACCTCCCCCCCCCCCCCCCCCCCCCCCACCATCCTAACCACTCCCAAACCCCTTCCCCGCACCCTTCTTCACTCTCGAGGAACGTTACAACATTATCTGGTGCGGCCACGGACGGGCCGCTATCTAAGTACACCCAGTGTGGTTGGAAAGAGTTTTTTTTTTAGAGGGGGAGGGGCAACTCATGGCTCGTCTTTGTTTTTGTTTTATCGTTATTATTATCGTTTATTCCTACGAATGTTTCACTTCATAAGCATGTATGTATGTATATATATATATATGTTTATGTATATATGTATATATATACGTCACCTAACGTACATTCTAAAATTTATACCAAGTCTGTAGTATTCCCGAGTCGGTTTTTTTTTTTAATAACGTCAGGGTCACCTATTTGAAGCCAGTTTTCTGTGGGTAGGCAACTGGTTAATGAAGGGGGAAAAAAGTTACTTACAAAGTCACATTTTCGAATTACTTCTTCAAAATTATCTGAAGTGAGCAAAAGAAAAAAAAAATCGAACATGTTAGCAGAACTAAACCATAAGGCTTGATTTGACCAGCCACCTTTGGCTATTACTTCTTCAGTGAAATTCTTTCGGATTTTTCCCAGTATGAATAATAAATGTAAAGGTGCGTTCACACCGATGAAACAGTGTTGCGTTTCGTTGTGCTGACAATACAGAACGTAAACTTATAAACATTGTCAGACCATAGTTGAACTCATAATGCTGTCTGAGGAATACGTGCTTCTTGCAGCCACTTGAGCCTAATTGTGATGTTTAAAAAGATAATGCTCTATTCTACCAAGAGGTTTGAAAATTATTCATAAAACATTTTCCTCGAAATCATACATAAAACACTTTTTTCTGCATTGAAATATTCGGAATATATTGGGTTTTCCATATTTTTTTTGTAATTAAGAAAAGGCGGATGTAAGTGGGGTTAATTTGCATTACTGTATTAACAATTATGACCACAGAAACACTGGAGTACAATTCTTTCTATCTCAAAAAGAAATTATGTTACGACATGCAATATATTTTATATATATATATATATAAATATATATATATAAATATATATATATATTTTATATATATATATATATAAATATATATATATAATATTATATATATATATAAATATATATATCTATATATATATATATTTATATATATATATATATATATATATATATAAATATATATATATATATATATAAATATATATATATATATATATAAATATAGTATATATATATATATATATATATATTTATATATATATATATATATATATAAATATATATATATATATATATAAATATATATAAATATATATATATATATATATAAATATATATATATATATATATAAATATATATAAATATATATATATATATATATATATATATATATATATATATATATAAATATATATAAATATATATATATATATATATATATATATATATATATATATATATATATATATATATATATATATATATATATATATATAAATATATATAAATATATATATATATATATATATATATATATATATATATATATATAAAATATATATATATTATATATTTATTTATATTTTATATATATATATTTATTTATATTTTATATATATATGGCGAACACGAGGAACGCCTGGCATCTATGCAACCAAGCCAGTCCCTCTAACGTGCGGGTATAGTACAATAGTGCTCAGATTTTGGAATGTGTGAGCGCCCAACTTGATAGCGAGGAAGGTCCGCAGCGGTAAGGCACTTGACCAGCATTGCGGTAGTATCCGTGGATTTCGGTTTACCTGTTGCCTCCCAAAAATCACTCAATGCAAATGCTGGAATTGGTTCCAAGCCGTAGACAATTGCCAACTCCAATCCCGACAGCCATGGATCACGTATGCGCGTGTTTTGTCATAATAGTATAAGTTTTTTTAATCTTTATCATCGTAAATGGGTTCAAAATCTGTTTGGTCACAAAATATTCTAATGAACTTAGTTATATATACGTATACCTAAATGGCTATGAAGATAACATACCAGCAATATCATCATATAGACTATTTTATTACAAAATTTACACTAAATAATAAATTAAGCTAATGTTTATTGAATCTTTAAATGTAGGCAGTGGCCCAAAAACATAGTTCGTTTTAAGTGTAACGATGTACTCAATGTAAGCTATGAAAGCAGTCAACTAGGTTTTTTTTTTATTAGATTTAAATTAGTAATGGTGATATTTCTTCTGTAAACATAATTTGAAAAAATTATAACACAGCACTTGTCTATTTGCAATAATGTAGCTTTATGCCAATGTGAGAATTGTTAATATTGGTCCAGTAGTTTCTGATATTACTTCTTTAAAAAAAAACTCACTCCGTTTATTTATAATATAGATATATGAAATAAAATACTTTGAGCACATCGTTAACGAGATGTATAAAAACAAAAAAAGGTTATCTACTAGTTTGGCTTATAAAGTATGTACTCATTGCACACGCCATTTTACGAGGTAAAGAAAATACTATCTCCCTTTCCTTTCATCCCATATTCTAGTTTGGAAAATGTTTTACTTTTCGTGTCTTATTGAAATATAAGGGTTTTATATTTATATAATTTAAGGCGCTAACCACACAATTTCCACTTTTCAAAATATCGGCGGCAAAAACCACAAGACTAGAGTTCATTGCGCAGATAAAAAATTTACTAAAGAATAATGAGTAGGTATAAGTTATTTTACATCTGTGTTTATAATTTTATACATCCGGACACTGAAAAACGTACTGAAATATAAAAATACATAAAACATTTTCGTTAGTGTTTCTTGTCCTGTATCCCAGAACAAACAGAGCTCAAATCACCAATTGGAGTACTTTACTGGAGAGTAAAAACAAGTATTTTATAATGATACTGTTTTCTGTAAACCTCCAATTGCGTGTGATATCAAGAAAAATAACAGTTTTTCTTTCAAATAAATCTATTTTTTTTTCCAACAGCCACAGGAACTTAACATTATGAACGGGACTTCAGTTTGTCTAGCTCAATAAAGCGTTTTAAAGTTAAGCTCATCATCCTCGCTAAATGCTTTACAAAAAAGGCGTTAGTTATAATGCTATGGTCCGAAATAGAACGAACATTTAAATTGTAATCTGCAATGAAATAAAAGTCGCCAAACTTAGACTTGGGCTATTGTTGGCTCTGAGGTACGCAAAAGCACAATGTGCTTTTTGTTGTGAATGTAAGATTGTGTTCCAAAAGGATTCAAAGTCAAGATAGTTTGGGCGTAAAACTTGCCAATAGTTTTCTTTAAACTTAAATTTTTCATGCTTTTACGTCAGTGTGGTTATGCAAACAGTTTTTGATAAGCGCACACCAATTATTATTGCATCACAAGAAGAAAATTATTTGTAGCAGTTCGTCACATTTACGAACAAGACATTACATAAAATTGTGATATAAGCACTCCAAAGAAATTTTGTTTCAAAAATTATATAAAACATTTATTTTTAGAAAAAAAATTTGAAAGCAAGATTGCTTCTTTCAATTTAGTTTGTACAGGAATAATAAAAAAAAAATACAACAAGAAAATAAATTTCCAAAATTCTCATTTCAAATTTTACCTGAAATTTTGTACGGATCAGATAACATTACAAAGTCGAGTCTAAATCGATGTGTGTTCTATTACTTACGTCAGGCAACTAGAGCACGTCAAAACGATGACAGCGCTAACGGCAGACACCGTGTGTATTGGGAAGACACGCCGAACGCCGAACGCCGAACGCCGAACGCCGAACGCCGAACGCTGAACGCTGAACGCCCGTTACAATGCGCGCTGCAATGCAAAGGATGCGTCACGCGCGGGGCATCCCTTTACGAGGCGACACTCGCGCATCGTGGCCGGTCCTATCTCGACTTTGTCATCGACGGAAGGTAATTTTATATAAATATATATATTCTTGAAAGTGATAGCGCCGGACGTGGATGGCGGAACAACAACAGGGGGGGGGGGGATGGGAAATTTTTTTTTACCCTTCTTCCGTCGACGAAATTTATGAGGAATTCCAAGCCAGCGGCTGGAGGATATTATTCGTGGTGGAGCACAGACCGCCCAGAGGTAGAGAAGGATATTTTTTTTTTTTTAGGTTGGTAAGGAAAGGGGACGTGGGGGGAATGTGTCAGGATACAGGTTCCGAGTGTGGTAGGTAGCAGCCACTGTTTTACGTAGTCTCCGCGGGGGGCGCCCGCCAGCGCGCCCGGAAAACAAACGAGCGCTCGTATATCGTGTGTTAATTCCCATAATTCCTCTCCCCGCCGCGGGTTTCGCCTACCAGCCGCGCCACGAGGCCGGCGGGATGTTTTTTTTCTTCTCTCTTTTTTATTTTTAGTATAATCAGTTTTCTTTTTGTTTTCGGGACGCCTTAAATTTCCGGATCGTGACGCCGATCGGTCGATAACAATCGAATCGCTTTACCCACCCCGCGCCGAGGTGTCTCGACGGTCCGTTGCCTTTTGGGTGTCCTGGTACGTCGTTGTCTGCCGTCTACAGCCGGCGTTGGGTGTCGTTCTTCAGCAGGTATCTTACTTCGAAGAGGCTACACGAAATTAAATGATTGAATCCACTACGCTGCCCCCCCCCCCCTCCCCCAATCATCAAGTTACTGGGGGGAGGGGGGGATGGTTACGAAATTTGTTAATCAGCATTCCTTCCTGCGGGATAACCACTGTTTAAATCCACGCTACCCAAAAGAGTTTCGTTACGTCAAACAAGTATGAGATATTAAACCATATATTGTAAAAATTCCCGTCAATTGAACTTTTTTTTCCTAAACAAATAAAAATACATTTGTCATTGACTAAAGCCGATATCGCACTAGACGGTTGAACCGGAAAAATTGCTAGCTTCAACTTGTTTTTCTCCTTGATCAATATTGTTTTCATGTTCGGTTTTGATACATTTCTTTGTGCATTCTTACACGCTTAATTTTTGTGTAAGTGTAATAAACGTTCATGTTAAAATTCCAGATATTTGTAAATTTGTACATTTACATGAAAACAACAGTATCTCTACAAAAAAACGTCTTTGAAGTAATGCTGGGTTCGGATATTTACCTGGACGTTTATACTTTGCTTGTCCCAGTTCCTCAATAGTAAAGTTATTTTTTAGACCGTTCCCTGACTAGTTTCACACAAATAACTGTGCACATTAATTAGAATAATAAGACAAAATAATCTAAAATTACTGAATATTAAATTATCTTTTCCATGGTTTAAAAAATATATGCTCGAATAAACACGAATTAAAATATAGGATTATGCGCCACATTTCGTAAGAAATGCTCAGTATTATCTCGGTAAACGTATTTCATATGTGCAAAAAAAAAACATAGCCACGTGTTGTAATAAGTGACTTAATATATAGTATTAGAAACTATTTCTTGGCAATTGGTTTCCAAAGGAATCTTTTGTAAAAATACTGTATATGTTTTTCTGTGTAGCGCTATTCTAGGATAAGCGGTCGAAAAAATATTCAGCCAAAAAACGCAGCAAAGTTTTTAGCCGCAGTGGCAAAAACGCAGAGTCTAAATAAATATTTTCATTTTCTTACAGTACACGATGAATGTTCCCATCCAGTTAAATGTACCACCTACGACTATCTTAGTTGATGAGGAAGTCTGCAAAGCCTTGATGGTGTTTCAAAGATAACCTCTGCGGCCTGATAATGAACACTTGCGGAGATCCAAATTATCGAAACACATACAGCATTTGACGATTGCGAACCAACATGCGGATATTTTCCACTAAATCATAAATCAACGATGTCAATGGTTAAGCAATCACTGGAAAGTTAGTGAATTAGTTTATTAAACTTTTTGATGTGTAAACTGCTCATCTCTCGATATAAGACTTGGTAGAAGTAATTTCGTGAAAATGTAACGGAAGCCGATGAACGGAAATGTGACAAAAAGATGGCGGACCCACGTGCAGCAACATAAACCCGTATATAGTCACTTTCGTAAACATTAGGGAACATACCGAACGTATTGATGTGTCAAACGAAATTTAATGATAGTGAATCTACCGTCGAATATATTTGGTAAACTAAAATAGTCATGGTAAAAAGTATCCCCAAGTTTTAAAGCACCTAGGAATACTGGTATTACACTGTTGATAGTACATAGTCTTTTTCTCAAACTCCAGGTGTCCCGATAGCGCATTGGTTGATAAAGCTCTAGGTGTGATTTTTGACGTGATTCGAACCTCGTCACTGGAAAAACTTTTTTAAAACTTTTTTCTCTAGTTAAAACATGGCTATTTTGTTTCACCGATAACAAAATATTAATGTTATTATTTTATTTGCTGGTATGAAACAATTTTTTTTAAACAAAATAATACTAATTGACAGTTACAAGTTCTTGTTGACGTGAAACATTAGTTTTGATAAGTTTGACTACCTGACACACTCAACTATAAAAAAAATAGGTTTGCCACTAAAATTTCTCACATTATATAACATTAAATTACACCACTAATCTTATATTCGCTTCATAACACCAAATGATACACGTGGAATACAACTTAGAAATGGTGCGATGAGTAATATTCGAAAAGATTATGATGTGCACAGGTCTCATATAAGGTTAAGGCCATTAGCAAATTTTTATGATATTTTTTACCAAGTTATTGCAAAAAATGCTCCATAACGATAAATCTTTTAAAAATTACTATTTTATGGCCTTTGACGCCAAGTTAGCAATAACTTATGAAAAGCAAAATTAAGGGTAACAAATTTTTCTCTGCTCTGCCATTAGTTTTCATAACTTTCTTTACCAGTTAAAATTTTTACATCACCGTATTCTTGCGAAATGTATTTTTTTTACCATATACAGGTTTTCCCAAACATACCAAACTTCATAAACGTTTAAAAATAACTTCTATTATGGGTAGGATTTCCTAGAACTCCTAAATTTCATTTCGTTTATCATATAATTACTTCACTTAGGAGTGATTTATTAGTTATTTAATAATGAAATTGAGAATTTTAAGATTGTAATTAATAGTGTCCCCTTTTCTCGGCTCCAGAGTAAAAAGAGACAACTCCCAAACCCGGTCCGCGTTTGTGTATTTTGCACAACATTGCTGATACAAAAAATATTTAAATCGTGCAAAAATTCTGACTTAAAACCCATTATATCAGGATGTAGACAAAATTCATAATATATATTTTTTAATTACTTAAAAAAAGGATTTTCAAAAATAGGTAGCAGTCCTACAAAATATTAAGGATATTTTTTGCACTTTATTTTAAGACTGATTTCTTAACTTTTTTTACAAATAAACTCATAAGAAAAACTAATTTTCAAATGAAAAAGTAACAGATCGCGAGACAGGTTTTCTAAAAAAAATATATATGTAAACATTAAAAAAAATTATGTATAAAAATCTTTCAAAAAGTTAAATTAAGGCTATGATAACAAGGCTCGTAGCATATGAAATTTTATCTGCTACATTAACGTAAATTCTGTTATAACTTTGCCACGGTTACATTTTATACTAAAATAATATTACGATAAAATACGATATTTATAAATGCATATAAAACACTAAGTAAAAATCTCAAACTTCAGGGGGCTCCCTACTTTCCTACCACAAGGCGTCTTGCTACTAATGTAATTTACAATGAAAAAAAAAATACGAACATTACTTTAACTTTAAAAAACCTGTTTACAGTTCTGCGCCGGGCCAACCAGTTAAAAAGGACCGTGACGTCACTATCTCCGTAATTTTATGACCGCGTTACCAACGCATGCAATACACTCGTGCTAAGTATTTCAATCTTTGCATTATGTCTAAAAGCTCCGAATGAGTTTTTTTTGTTAACAGAATACAAAAACACATTACCGCACCGCTACTGGTTCAATCAGTTTTTTTTTTTTTTTAACCGCGCGCTACACAATATCAATTCTACCGGGAGTTTATAACCAAAACACTATCACACACGCAGTAGCTATGTTGTGTGCCGTGTCTTAAGCCCGTATCACACGATGGAAGGTGTCATACACGCTGCGCTAGTAGCTTCCAAAAAAACTGATAGCCAAGCCTCCGTGGCAGCAGATGTGGATGTTTCTACGGAAGAAACTACCACACGTAGAATTGTGACTGGTGTAGGCCTAGCTTGTGCGAATGGTTTTATGATGGTTGGTGCTCTTTGTATGGTATAAACATGGATATTTGTCATAACTAGAGACCTGCAAAATTCGCGGTTTCGATAGCCTTCATGATAGACTGCACATACCCCTGTACACTCCGGCAAATAACGCAAGTTCATTGGCTGCCAACTTGTAAATCGTCTCAGCTGGTTTGTCTGAGATTCGATCCTTCTTTGGTTGAGGGTTTATAACTGGTTTAGATTCGTGCAGATGAACAGCAAGCCAATAGCAAAATTATCTAAGAGGTATGTGTGTTTAAATTCTAGCCTATCACCGAATGAATCCGCGAATTTTGCAGGTCTCTAGTCATAACTGTCGCATAATGCTGTTAATTGCTTCAATTCCTATAAAATAATTTAGCATTTTCAACACTAGGGGCACACTACCATTTAATTATGATTGGATAACATTTCCACCTTCTACAAAACCTTCCGGTTACAAGAACCTCCATGAAAAAATACCCGCGCTCTGCTAATTCTTCCAGAGGAACCATCCGTACCTGGAGCTACCACGGAAGACCTTCCAAAGAAAACTTGCATCGTGTGATAAGGGCATCGCGGCTGGGAAGTATATACACGGGCTCGTCAAAACGGGCCGAGAGGTTGACGTTCCTCGGGTAGTTTGCCGTCATTTGAGGGAAGCTTTCTTTTCACAGACGAGAGAGCCAAAACCCGAAGTTCCCCGAAGTTCATGCTTTTTCCCCCTATCTTTTAAGTAGCTATCCTAAACAAATCAACCGTTCACAATGTTTTAAAGTATTTATAATGTAGCTAAACTAACCTAATATACCATTAGTATCCTTTTATCAACACCGCCATATTTATTTACAATGAACAAAAAAAAACCTGAAGATGCACGATCGGACGTTTGGCTCTCTCGTCTGTGAAAAGGATTCCCGTCATTTGACGTGTTGGTTGAAACAAAAGCCTCGGCGTGCTTACGTCTTCAGGATCATGATTCTCTTTTGTTTCTCCCTCCCGTCACCGCGCTTCGCAGCTGTTTTCAAGGACGCCGTCAGGTTTGGGTGTATGTGTGCGCTTGTGAGGCGGGTATTTCTAGCACGGCATAGCCTCTAAGCGCAAGGCTATGAACTTGCGCGCAGTCTTCTCGTCCGTCACAGAAAAACTGTTAAATTTGAACGATGACCGCAACATTATACGGCGAAAAAATGACGGTAAAGGTGTAAAGCAAGACCCTTAAGTCCTCTCAAGAAATTGTACCGGTTGTTTTACGCGTTAAAATGACTCCGAAAACCAGGCTCTTAGCCATTTTCACTCTTCTAAAAAAAAAAAAACAATTTAGGAACTTAATCCGAAATCAAGAGTACTTTTCGGACCTCAGATAATTCTTAAACGCTTTTCGTAATCAGACCCCACTCGGGTATCTTTAGTTTTGGAAATCGCGTTTTTCCTGAAACTCTGCGCACCGTGTGTGTGTCCGGGCAGACGGCGCCCTTAACAGCTGGTTTGCCACCTTGGATGTGCGGAGGGGGGGGGGGAGAGATATATATTGGGCATGTTAAGTTGAGTCTGAATTCAACCGACAAACTTATCCAGACAAAATAAGTTGAATATATATATATATAAACCTTATAGTATAAAGTGCTTCCGGGGACAACAAAACACATGAATTTGCTCGTTACCAAGGTTATCTGCCGCCCTCTGGTCCTTCAACCTGGCCAAAACACCAGGGAGGCACAGCAGTAAACAGTGAAAGCATGGGGAACGGGCTCAATGGTGCCCCATTTGGCGTGTAGTAACATCATGAGAACCTTGAGCCGACTGGGGATGTCATATTACACAGGATAAACACGGTGGATAAAATAGTTAAGTATTAACTAGTCACAAAATTAATATAGTCAGTGGTTTTAGTTAAAAAAAAAAAATACAACGATATCGTTTCAGTGTTCCTTATATTTTCCTTTTTTTAATTTAAATAATAACAATAACAAGGTTAACATCAAATGGTGTGTATACAGTCATACTGAAAGTAAAAATAAATGTTAAGGTAAGGGGCCCCTTTAGATACTTAACTTAAACACATTGATTTTGATGGTAGGTTATGTATATCATAGGCTGAGTCCAAAAAAAATTAATCCAAAACAATATCGAAAATGCTAGGTTAATTTTTTTCTTTAGGTATGTGGTGGCTCATGGTTGCTCTTCTGCATGCAGAAAGTAACAAAGAAGGCAATATTTCCTGATTAGACGAGCTGCAGCAGGCACTGAGGAGCACCCTGACTCAGGTGACGAAGAAGTTGTGTGTCACGAAGTAATCGCGCCCATGGCCACCCACGTCTTCCGCACACACACACACACACTTACGGTATACGAAGAATAATTAAGACATTGATGTCAACAGATTAAGAAACTGCCGGAGCTTAACAGCTACCTTATGGCTGACATGCTTAAAAAAAAAAAAACATTATTTTGTGCAACTGAAGACCATAGAGTTGAGACATTAAAGGCTGCACATTTAAAACAAATAGAGTTACACTATGGTGCAGTTTCGCAAATTAATATTATGGACAAAAGTAAAACCATTTTGTTGTAAAACTAATATAGGAATTTTAACACACAAACTTGTCTTTATATATATATATATATATATATATAAATTATGCTGAACATGCTGGTTACAAAATAATTTACAAGTTCAAGAATAAAGAAAATTATGGCTCCCAGTTTGCTATACAAAATAAATTAAAAACCATAACTATAAAATAGATAGACAAAGTGAGTATGCGCATATTACCAAATTGTGCAATGGCACAGTTAGATCTTACGCATTTCTAGCGAGTACTGAAAGACTCGCACACATTTTCTTTTTTTTTCTTTCTTTCATGTAATGGGTTCGTTTCCAGCATCGACTTGATTGCAGCTTTGTAGCAAGCGCCAACGGATCGTTTCCGGCGTTGCCAAGTCTCTAATGAAGCTGTCTGATCAACAACAATCGAAGAATCCTCAAGACGATTCACTCTTGACTACGTGCAAGAGTGGCAGTGTCCCTGCGAGATGACTGGAGAGATTCACAGTCACCGAAAATTGAGGTTAATAGCCGAATTGTTAAAGGAGAGAGATCGAAGCGAAAATAAACCATATTGGTTTCAGTTCTTTTATCGACATGTTTTCAGACGCCAGAGTTATTCTCGAGCCGCAAACTAGATCATGGACGTCTGAATTATCACCTTGGCTGCATCACTACGTTTAATTGGACAGTAAACTTACATTTATTCTTTTTTAACTTGTGAATGCTGGGAAGGAAATGTTCTTCCAAAGGTTGGTAACACTTGCGTGAATTGTGTAGTTCGATTCAAAGAGCAAAAGAAAAAAAGGGGGAAGAATTGCGGAATATTTGCAGAACAACTTTTTAAATATATAAAATAATAAAATAACATACAAATGATGTTGGAGGGTTTGTTAAAAGCCCCTGATTGTGTGGTTAAAATTTAAATTTAGTTTTCACGAAATGAAATTTAAGTAAGATAAGAAGTCTTTTCTAAGAAAAAAGTTTCCGATGGTGTAACACAAAGGAGACTAAAAAACACCGTAAAATTAGTTTGTACGTGTACAAGGATAGCCCTTGGAAACTCAGTTGCCAACATCACTTGTAGGATTTCTAGGCAGAGCTTGTACCATTCGCTATTTTACAAAGCTCTGTCTTGCAGTTATAGAAGTGATATAGTTAGGAACTGTGTTTCCAAGGATTTTCCTCGTAAAAAGTACAGCAAATTTTTACAGTGAAGAGATAAATAAAATGCATGTTAACATTAGGTGTTCTTAGATATGAGAAGCTAAGCTTTTGCAGCAGTGCAGAAGACTAGTGTCAATATGAAACTTCTCGGTGATACCAAACACTGGCTTGGGTACCAGTTAACACGTTAAAACCTTTCTAAACACGGCTAAGCTAAAAAAAAAAAAAAACATGAATTTCTGCAACAAGCTTATAAAAAAATTACATGACAAAGATGGTTGGTCTGATGCATTTTGTTACCGTTTGTTTTTATTTGGTGTTTTTAACTCCGGATGTTTCATATTACGTTTCGTTTCAAAATCTCTCCTCGAGATATATTCCGCATGTTAACCGCTATTTTAAAGGTCATGCAAGTATTCAGCAAAAAAAAAAAAGATTTTTGTAGTTTCGTTATGGTCAATAATTATATAATTTTCTGCAATAAAGTCACAAAAAAAAGTGAGCGCGTATTTCAGTACACGCCAGAGATGTGATATGTAGCAACTACACTTATACGAAATTCGGACACGAAATTTAACGTAGAATTCTTTAAAACAATGGCGAACGTGATAAATATGCACGAAAACAGTGTTTTCAACTACATTTCTGGAAGCGAATCACGCGTAGGTTACGCGCGGGCCGCCAGAATTTACTGCCGGAGCAACCATGCCCAATATCGAATCATTTCATTTTCAGACCGAAATTTGAACTTATATAATGAAACTGTTCCGAAAAAACCTAAAAAGACCTGAAAAATGCTAAATCGCTGCTATTCACGTGACTTTCAACAAAGGAATTTTTGTTCTTTTAAATACTGCCCCATCTTGTGAAAATCCATTAAATTGTTGATATTAGAAATTTTCCCTTTTGGCTTTGCAAACTTTGCTTCGCACCAATCCACCACAGGTGACAGCTGCGTGGTCACGCACGCATTCACGTTTCACGCGACTTCCCGTTCCATTCACGATATCACTCTCCTGCCAAAATGCCACGCACAGCGAGTGACATCGTGCGTGGAGCATGCCCCGACGTGTGACGGCTTCCCCCCAGGGTGTGTTCCCCGAGAGAAATAACTGTCGCGCTGTGGACGAGTTCATCTTACAGCCGGGTCAGTCTGCCCCCGGTCGGGCCGTGGCACCGGGGGGGGGGGGGACGGGGGTGTCGTCCCCACCAGCTTAATACCCCGGCTCAGCGGGTACTAACCCACCCACCCCCCTCTTCCGACGCCATCGAAGGCCCCCCTCTCCCCAACCCCTGCATGAACCAACCCACTTTAATTGAAAAGGCGCGGAGGACACAAACCACCGGGAGAGGCTGGGATAAGAGACGAGACCAAGCATTGGTGTAAAAAAAAAAAAAAAAGACAGGGGTGGTGGACGGGGAGAAAAAAAAAAGACGAGAAGGAATGAGAAGTGGGGTGGAGAGGAGTTTGTGCGAGAGAGAGACAGACAGACACAAGTAAAAAAAAAAAAGATGTCCCCAGGGTCGGCGATTGAGGGCTGGGTAGTCGTAGTAATCCCCGAGTAGATCTGATGAGAAGGCTCGTACGGGAAAGGAAGGGGTGGTTTTTTCGCCAGCCAGCCCACAACCCCTGGTCGACAGACTCCAGATTGGAAATGACATAGAACTGGAGCAGGGTATGGGGGGGGTTTCCTCCGTTCCCCCTTCCCCTTTCCAGAAGGAAAGAAAAGGAGTGGATTTTTTTTTCAGGGGGTGGTGGAGGGATAGGAGTATGAGAGAGAGCGAACCAAAGGAAAATTGAAATCCTGGAAATGATAAGAGCACAGCAAAGGAGCATTAGCGTAATCCTGGAAATGAAACAGGGAGCAGTGGGACTTACTCTTACTCGCTCTTTCTGGAGAGACAGAGGCGTATTGCCCAGCTCCACCCCATCTTCATCCTCTAAGAGAGGAGTGAGTTAACACCCCCCCCCCCCCCTCCCCCTTCCTTGACTCCATACAATTTTTTCAAGGCTCTGTCGCCTTATTAGCAGTCTCGGGGTGTGATCCGAAGACAGACAGACTACATACTCTCCAGTAGAGTGGAGAACCATATAAACAGCTACTGTCATAATTTGCAATTTTTTCCTCACCTTAATTTTTTTAATGTTTAACTCTTAGCCCTCGATATAATTTGATAGGCGTAATTTAGTGCATGGAATGTAAATCGTATGGAACGGAAATGTGTAACCACGGTGAAGCCATCTGTGGCTAATGGTGCGAACCGAAGTTCCCAAAGCCAAAGGGAAACTTTATAGTATTTACTGTTTGATGAATTTTAACAAGATGGACATTATTTTAACAACATTTTTTGTAGAAAATCACGTATATAAACACTCCCCCCCCCCCCCCCCCCCCCATTTTCCTTCGTTTCTGTCTGAGCCGTTTTATTAGATATATAGTTTAAAATTTCGGTTTGCTAATCAAATTATTAGAAAGTCGACGTAGCTGCTCCGGCAATGAATTCTAGCGGCGGGTGCGGAAACTACGTGTGATTCGCGCCAAGGAAAGAATTTGAAAACACAATTCGTGTTTGGTTATCATGCTCGGCTTTATTTTTAAAGAATTATACATTGATTTTTGTGCCTGAATTAGGTACCTATTGTAAGTGTATTCTCAACATGAGAAAACATGAATTAACGAGGTTAGATGCTACATATCTTTAGAGAGTTTTGAAATACTACCGAACTTCCCCCCCCCCCTTACCCTTACGCCAGCGCCTATCTTCTTGGTGTGCAACACTGTATGTTAACAACGGTGCGAGTCCTGGTAAATTCCCCTCTGCCACTCCCACTTCTTCGTAGAATCCACGTAGTAATCATGTGGACAGACTTTTCATTATACATATTAGCTTAATTGCTTTAGTAATCACTGGAGTGTCAGAAAGAAAGAAAAAAATAACACACAGATGCGAATTCCAATTGACAGATATTTACATCATCTTTGACTTTTTAAGTATCACCTGAAATCAGCCAGAGTGTAAACACGCAAAAGTTAAATTTACTTTAAACGCAAATTTCTTCTAAACAGTTAAGTCTTCGGGCATTCGCGCCCTGCCAGAAACGATCGTCCCTGACACACTTATTTCTTATCGTGAACATAATTTTTATCTCGAAAATAAATACAAAAATAAATACTCCTGCGCCTACACTTTGTTGATAAATAGTGCCATTGGCAGTTTTAAGTTACTCATAATCGAATGTAACTATAACGCCATCACTTAATTTATGAACTTTTGTGTGGCTTGGCACTCCAACGAGGTGGCTGATGAAGACCCCGACTCGCAATTTGTTTTGTGCTGAATATCTTTTGTTGCATAATCTACGCACGAGGTTCATTGAAACACAAGCTGATGCTTTGACTCGGGGGTCCACGTGCAGTCTTGCAAATAGCTCATCGCGTCGAACCAAACACGTCGGACAAGTGAAAATTTGTTTGGAAACCGCGCAGGAGAGTGTTCAACGGGCCTACCCAACGCTCTCCAAAGCAGTTATTTCCTATAAGAGGGGGGGGGGGAGGGGGAGTTAATTACACGGAAGGGATTCACGGCAGCCGTGACGCGGGCGTGATAAGACGGGGACGAACGAGCTCCTAAATCACCGAGGTGAATACCGCGTGGTGGGGCGCGCCCCAGAATGGCGGGTGAATCGACGCTGCGACCCTCCAGGGCCCGGCTTTTATCCGCCGACGGCGAGCCAGCGGGTCTCTACACCCCCTCCCCCCCCCCACCCCTCGGCACATCGTGGTGCGTGCCGACTTCCGGGAGGTGTGTCATGGCCGCGCTTATCTGCCGGGGGCCCGCGGCAGCCGGGGGAGAAAGTGCAGCGGACACATTCTTGATGCACGAGGTTGGTCAACAGAGAGAGAGAGAACTATGCTCTAATTTCCTCGTTTGAAGCACCCCCTCCCTCCTCATACTCCTCCCCTTGTCCGACAACAGCGTGGCCCTTTGTCTTGGCGATGTGGCAACGTCGCCGGCGCGAGAATCACCAAAGGTGCATTGTCTTTGACCGTCGCGTCGAGGGCCGCGCTGGAAGCGGAAGGGAAGATAAAACGTAAAGGGAGGGGGGTGAGGGTGGGGGGATGTGTGTTAGAGTTTACGAGAAAAGCGGAGTGCCGCTGTCGGCATGGTTGATGGCTAGAACGTTCCGGAAGGATCTGCGGATAGTGTATATGGCGTGTGTACGAGGGCGGAAATTGGCTGCGCGGGGGTATATGCAGAGAATGAGCAAGCGAGCGTAGTAGGCCTGCTACTTGTCCCTTGTCTGTAATGCTGGCATGAAATTAAAAAAAAAATGTGTTGTTTAGATCTGCCTTAAAACTTCGCATAGAACTCGCATACAAACGTTATCAAAAATAATATTTAAAAAATTGTACTAATAACTGCCACATCGAGGTTCAGCAAAAAAATGGTCACGTTTAAAAAAGAGTAAAGTAGGAGAACGCAGAAAAGCTTTATGGGAAATAAAAATCTGAAAGTCAATTCAGTGGTAGGTGAATATGATTAGAGAAACTAAAACCACACACACACACACACACACACAGTCGCCGCACTCTCACGATCCAGTCAAACTCCATGTCGCGCCACTCTCGTGGGCAGAAGGGGGGGGGAGTTGTCTCTCACCCTCTTCGCCGTTGTCGCATTTCCCTTCGCTAGCGGAACTCTCGGAACTTTTGTAACTGTCACGGGACTCCTCGAGTAACTCACCCCGCGGAACTGTCGCGGAGGCCGGCGTCGCTGCTTAAGTACTAGTGGGTCGTATTTCCAGAGCCGACGAGAGCGGCTGTGACGAGTCGCGTCAGCCCGGGTCGACCCGACACCCGAACAGTCCAGAAGGGCGGCGTTCCTTCACGCCACTCCGCGCGGCGGCCCGCGGAATTCCCAAGGCCGCTCAGCGATAGATAAAGAGCGCCAGGAAGGACGACGCGCGGGGCCTGAAGGGGTGAAGGGGGTTGAGACAACCCTTGTAATCCGGCCAGGCGTGCGTGCCATGCCTTACGTCAGCGGACGGCACGTGACACGGCGTGTGACGCCAGTGGCCGTGCGGGGCCGCCAGCCAGCTCCGAACCTGGCATCGCGGTCTGGTCTCTCGCGTTTGTAACCGTATATAAATTTGATGCAGTCAAGTTTTCGCTTGCATTGGTTTTGACGCGGAACTAGCACGGATACGGATTTTCACTTGAGAAACGACAGGTACGTGCCTGTTGTGACACGACCTTAAATACTCATCGCGGGTGACTTGAGGCAATTACACAACGCTGCAATGGACTGAACAATGTGTTTGTTCTAAATCTGCCCCAAAACTTCGTTTAGAACTGTAACACACTAAATAATAAACATTAGGTACCAGCAGGAAAAAAAATGATATTTCTTAGCTGCCACAGTGAGTTCAGCAAAATCAGTTTTACAATGATTTTTTTTCGGTACATGGGCTAAAAAATACAAGTATACAAGCAAAAGACCACAGAAAAACTTAAATGCTACAAACTACATGAGTAGAGGCACTTGTGGACGCAGAATTTTATTTCAGGGCCGGGCAGGGGGGGAGGAGGTAGAACCTATTTGTTGTTTGCTTTCAAATTATTTTATTTTGCTGGTAATACGTTATTATTATTAGTATTATTATTATTATTTTAGAATTTTCCCATCACCCTTGAGTACGCTCCTGAATAGAGATACCGAGATTTCGCGGATTTATTTGTCCGCTAGCAAGAATGCAAAAATTCATCCTCTCACAATGTGCTCCATGATTGGATCGCAGTTTATTTGGACACGCCCCTTTACGGCCAAGAGCCAATGATGTAGGTAAAGCAATGAGAGAAGTAGACGTTATCAGGCAGTGTCAACAAATGAGAAAAAAAAAATTCCCACTTACAAATCAGGCAATATGACGGCACACGTTGTCAGATCAAACATAATGATTTAATTCTAGCCTGATGCAAAACGAATTCGCAAAATTGCTTGATTTCTATGCACGAGCAATTTTATACCCAACACGTAGTCGATACCATGACCGTGGAAAATAATAAAACCTCATAGTCAAAGTAAATACTGTTCTGATTTCCCTTCTTGAACTTTGAATAATTACCTGAAATTTGTCGGAAATACCATTTGTGACTTATGATATGCATACACAGGAAAAGTCTGCACTCGACCGACAAATTTTGGCTGTAGGTTAATCACAACAAAATGAGTCTAAAACCTCTACACGTCTTATGTCTAAAGTGCTTCCCAGGGTTTGTATACGTCTCTGAAGTTGAGGCTGAACAACATTTTTATTATCTATACTAAAATTATAAAGCTGAAGAGTTTGTTTGTTTGAACGCGCTAATCTCAGGAACCACTGGTCCGATTTGAAACATTATTTCAGTGTTGGATAGTATATTTATCGAGGAAGGCTATAGACTATATTATATTATCAATAACATTAGGGATCCCTACTAAAAGTCCAATTTAAAATCAAATGCGTTGGAGGGGGTTAGATACAACATGCAGTACACGTACGAAGTGTGTATTGACAATGCCGCAGGCGCTAGAAGTTTATTTTCTATTGCCTATTAACATTGTTGCCACGCACTAGATGCCTTATCATTCTTAATTACATGCTTTATATTAGCTTCACCTGTATGTTTGTCTGTCCGTCTGTAACTCTTTCGACTAAGTTTTCTTTTCTTGCAAAGCACATACTTTAACCAGTTTCAATTGTTCCTTCCTCTGTGCTAGCCTTTCAGCTTGCTTAACTATTTTTACATGTTACATGTTACATGCTTTATATTAGCTTCACCTGTATGTTGTTTGTCTGTCCGTCTGTAACTCTTTCGACTAAGAGTGAGTGGCCCATCACTGTAAAGTGTCCCACCAATTTCATTACGTTCGTTAGCCGAGTGGTCTAAGGCGCGCGATTTCTGTGGAGTCAGCTTTCGGATTCAGTGATCGTGGGCTCTACTCCCGGCCACGCCGAAAAAAAAAAAGATTTTTTTTTTTTTTCGGTAAATTCTAAGATTATATCCATACATCTAACTGTAAATGTTTCGGAGAGACTTTACTATTTCTTTGTGACGTTGCAACTCCAAATAGTTATCTCAGATGGTAATAGGTAGTGTCGGTAACTCATTACCCTATGATAATTATACATAAATATAGTTTAAAAAACTAAAAAAAACATGCTTTTAAAGAATATCAAACTAAAAAGTTAAAAATAAATATAGTTTAAAAAACTAAAAAAACATGCTTTTAAAGAATATCAAACTAAAAAGTTAAAAATAAATATAGTTTAAAAAACTAAAGAAACATGCTTTAAAGATTATCAAACTAAAAAGGAAAAAATAATTTTAAAATTTAATTTATGACAATAGTATATAAGCAATACTAGTATAAATGAGAAAAAAGCATGGGGCGCTTAATATACAAAAAATATGGCACAAAGCGCCTCAAGCTTTTTTCTCATTTATACTAGTATCGCTTATATACTATTGTCATAAATTAAATTTTAAAATTATTTTTTCCTTTTTAGTTTGATAATCTTTAAAAGCATGTTTCTTTAGTTTTTTAAACTATATTTATTTTCACATACAAGTAAAAAAACATCCGTGTGATATTAACAACGAAGCAATCAGTACCCTCATAAGAGTTCAATTAGTATTTAAATACTTTTTATCACTTTAAATCGCAAACCTAAACTATTGTTTTTTTCCCTCTCTCTGTGTTTAATTTGTTTTTTTCTTTTACTAGAATTATTTTTATTATTTTAAATTAATTTTCATTTTTCGGACCATCAATAATTTTCCTCTCCCGTTACAATTCTGACAAGGACTTGTAAATAATAAAGTATTTAAGATGGGTCACTGAGCGTCTATATTCAGTTGAACTGAAGGAAGTTTCGTAGCTGAAGCAAAATTATTTCTTTGAAATAATAGGAAGCAAGACATTATTATCCACATGTTTTTTGTGACATGTTACTAATATCCCCAGTTGTTTCAATGGAGAAATTTTTCCACAACGACAAAATTTTCTGTGGTTGTAGAACTTCATTAAATTGAAGACAATCCAGACGTTCGGTGTTCCATATCAAATACTTCCTGTATTTTTTTTAACAGTAAAAACAAATGTTCAGACACAATCTTGAAAAGACGTCTACCAGACTTTCGAAGAACTTTAGACCATATAACGTATTTATTACACCTGCAGTTTGTTGGTCGGACTCAGACTCAGCCCGTACGTATGATCCGGACGCGCCGTTACGCGGAAATTACTGCAGCGTCCGGCTGGCGGACATGAAGAGGGGCTGGAGGAGGGGTGTGACTGTATAAGGAAGGGAGAGGGGAGGAGGTGTCAAACCGGAGGGGAAATTTCGACGGGCAGGTGCTGCGCTCTCTTCGCAGCGGCGGGAAGCGCGACCAATGAGAGGGGTTCCCTAATCTTCACTGCCGCGCGAGATAGCCGCCACAAACACAACCACCCACCCCACCCCCCTTTCAACACCCTTCTCTTTCCGCTTCCGGCCACATCCCGCGTGTATTCCCCTACCCAACTGTCTCGTCAACTAGGAGAACGACAGGTGAAAATGTAAATTTAAAAAAAGCGTCAGAATACCTTGACTTTAGAGTTTGTAATGACTACCCTCTTGGTGTTCTAGAACCAAATATGTTATTTCGAACTTAAAAAATAATAAGTGGATACGTATGAATTTTATTCTTAAAAAGTTACATTTCTTTAGGCACGTTGGTGGTTAAACTTTATCATTCAAAGAAACGCAGCGCACCATGCAAATAAAATTTAACATGATGAAGTAATGCGCATGCGCGTTTCGCCCAATTGTATTCAAGTGCACAATCTACAACGTAGCACGAATGAAAAAAAAAATGTTCGTGTAGCAAGTAGGAAAAAAAATTATAATCGAATAATAGCAGCAACCAGTAGCAGGTACCGTTTTTTTTAAATCTATACTAATAATATAAAGCTGAAGAGTGAGTTTGTTTGTTTGAACGCGCTGATCTCAGGAACCACTGGTCCGATTTGAAACATTCTTTCAGTGTTGGATAGTGCATTTATCGAGGAAGGCTATACGCTATATTTTATTATCAATAACATTAGGGATCCTTACTAAAAGTCAAATTTAGAATCAAATGCGTTGGAGGGGGTTAGATACAACATGCAGTACACGTACGGAGTGTGTGTTGACAATGCCGCAGGCGCTAGAAGTTTATTTTCTATTGCCTATTAACATTGTTGCCACGAAATCCGTGTGATATTAACAACGAAGCAATCAGTACCCTCATAAGAGTTCAATTAGTATTTAAATACTCTTTATTACTTTAAATCGCAAACCTAAACTATTTTTTTCCCCCTCTCTCTGTGTTTAATTTGTTTTTATTGCCCTTTTTTTCAAGTATATAAATTTGACAGACTTGAAACTTCACAGTAATGTTCCTTATGTTATGCAGGATGACATTTTCCGAAAATTAGATCCCATGGGTGGTTAAAACCAGGCAACAGAGGGTACTTTGTCTGCATGAGAACAGGATTTTGCATTGTTCATGCCTTCTGCGTCTCCATGGCAACGGGCATCGCGCGGCAGTGGCGTACCCACAAGGAGGGGCATGTATAATGAGCGGCGCAAGAGTGATCTGCCTGTAGACTGCCGTAGCGAAGTACGGGTACATCAGTTGTACGTTGCGTGCACGAGTCGGGAAACCATCGGTGCTATTCATTTTCTCTCCGGTAGATTATACAGTATTGTAATAAATTTTCACTGAATTTATTTTTATTTACCATTACTGTAAATGGGAGATGTGGCTTAATTTTTTTCCATTAGTATAGCCGTGCGAAGCCGGGTTGGGCAGCTAGTGCTGAAATAATAGAAAACGGTATACCTATACAATTCGGTTTTCTTCAATTTAACTTATAACTTACTAGGTGAGATAATCTTATTAGGTCAAACGTCGTGTCGATGGTAATTACCCATTTGCTGGTTGCCTTTAATGTAAGGAAAACTTGGCTTTCTCTTCCTTTTCATGTTAACTATATGCTATGTTTAATCATGCCAAATAAGTACCTAAATATTTTAACACGCATACATATGTATACGCACTAATTATTAGGTTCCCACACGTTTACGTATAAACATTTCATCAAGACACCGGAATAACAGTTGATAACCTGCAAAAAAAAAAAAGTATGATTCAAGTTGCCCCTACCCCATTTAAAGTTGAAGATGCCTTTATACGTGTAGTTTTAACAAATGTTGCAAAATCGGGCATGTTTCACTATATTTTTATACTGGGTATAGAAATGCAAGAAATTTGAGTGATAATTGCTGCCTAAATACTGTAGGTATACAAAAAGATAAGTGGAGAACTGATAAATGTGTTTATTCGAATGTCTCGAGATATTTTCTAAAATATCTAGTTTTACAGTGTTCAATACTATAGCATGTATTCATCAGGAACAGCATACAAAAAGATAATTTTTCGAAATGCATTACGTAGTACATGTGAAGAGCTGTTGAGAACGTAATGTGTTCGTGGAAAACGAACCTGCTAACATTTAAACACAATCAAGATGTATAATCTCAAGTTACAATTCAAACGGATCAGGCAACTCTTATTTCATTTAAAATAAAGCATATAATTTTTGTAGTAATATTCTACCTCCTTGCGGCGTGATAAATAATCATCTTGGAAAAAACCCATGATTTCCGAGTTAGATAATATATATGTAAAAATGTCTGTATTCTAAAAAAAAATTTAAATTCATTAGTATCATCTCGATCCGTACTCTTGGAGAAGTTAGCAAAATGTCTAGTAAAATAATATATTATATAGTTGGTCTCTTCGCAGAATTCATAAAACAGTATTTCCTTTAATTTGAAATGATGGGTCACTGAAAGTGGCATGCCTAGGCCTAAACATAATTTATTGAAAATACTTTGTTGATTAAAGAAAAAAATTATATATAATTATTTCTTTCTTCGCATTTAGTATATTAAGAGTTTTAAGAATTGGGCTCGGTATATTTTTTCATAATTTCCCTTTTTTTGACACAAACGATGAACGAAGTTCGGCGGGACAGGTAGGAAAATAAAACTGTAAAATACGCCTTACTAAAATTATAAATTTCAGAATTAGAAAAAAAAAAACAAAGTGGGAGGCTGTGGTCGAAAATGGCATTAACATAATTCCAGACACATTTAGAACAGTAAAAAGTATAACGCTACCACAGCAGGGAACAAATACCCTCTTTTTTTACCCTCATTCAATTCTAAAAATAAAGTGTTCGGATCATGAGCAAGAGAAATTAATTTTAACTGAATTTGTTAAAATATATACATAATTTGTTCCGGCGATTGTCTAGTTTTGAAAACATCCTTAACCCTTCTTCCCTATATATTTTTTTGTTTGTGACTTCATAGTATCCGCTTTAAGGCAAAACGCGAGGCCTTTTATTATTTTTTATTGTGGGACGCTATGAGCTTTCGGGGCCCAGAATTTTCTGGCACTCAACCTCATGCAAATAACTGCGTGTCCGACGAACACTGCCGCATCGTTGACAGCTGTAGCGCATGCATAATTAATGTCCCTGGGAAAATAAGAGAAGGGGGGGGGGGTTTGCTGTCACATTTTAAGTCTGCGGGTTCTTTCAGGAGACTCGCTGCGGGGAAGGTTGGGTTTATATGTAAAAAAAAAAAGGGGGGGGGGCTAGATAAAAAAACAGAGGAGGCAGATGAAACCGTCGCTGCTACTTTTAGTTTTCGTTACCATCACGCTGGGGGGGGGGGGGGGGGGGTACCTTCCGAATTTCAGGTTCACCGTGTTAACGTCGTAAAGGAACGCTTCCCCCATTTAACCACGGTCACACATGCAATGTTTTGTTATTTAATTTTCTAGACGTTACTATTATTTCAGGGCTGTTATTGCAGATGACTACACATCACGAGAGCTGTCTTGCGTTTCGCCACAAATTCTCACCGGATATTTTCTTACGTTTTACATAATATCTGTTAATCGTTACGCATTTTTCTCATAATTTTAATTTTTTACGTAACGTTTTAAAGCTCTTCAAATACCGTTTTATGAAGTTTACCAACATGCCGCAATATACAGAGCCTTAAATGGACACGAAAAAAATTTCTGTACTCTTACAAATTCCTTTGGAAACCAGTTGCCAATAAATAGTTTGTAATACAAGAAATATATTGTAACTGACAACACATGGCTACGGGATAATACTGAGTATTTCTTACTAAAATTGGCGCATAGTTTTATATTTTAATTGATGTTTCAAGCAAGAAAAATTTTTTAAACCATGGAAAAGATAAATATTGAAATACTTGACTTTTTTTTGTATCGTGCATTTTATGTGCGCAGTTAATACTGGAAAGCTATTAAGGAAACGGTTTACAGCTAACTTTAGGACTATTAGAGGTACTGGGACAATACAAATCCAAAATGCCCGGGTAAGAATCCGAACCCATTATTACTGTGCACACTATTTTGGAGTGCTAAGAGTTGCATTCATGTAAATCTACAAATTTAGAATTATCTGTAATTTTACATGAATATTTGTTCAGTTTAAAAAAAAATTCAGTGTGGAATCCGTGCATCCAAAATAATCTCACTTTTTTTTTTCCAGAGGATTGAAGTAAAAAATTTGAAAGACAGGGTACGGTATATGTTTAGATGAAATGTCATGCAGTTGGCAGGAATGATGCGTCATGAGTCCATTTCAAAACGTTCAGATCAACTGGGATGTATTTTACGCATGTGTGAAATAAAAGCGTTGACGTCTGTCTGTTTTAATTAGTAAATGTTCTTCAAACAAGCACAAAGAACTTCACGCATGCTATAATTTTTATCTTATCTCAGTACTTGTTTTTCACTTTCACTCACTCTCACTCTCTCTCTCTCTCTCTCTCTCTCTCTCTCTCTCTCTCTCTCTCTCTCTCGTGATTGATTTAATTCAGTGTCACTTCACATACACATGTAATCTTGGTTATGTCAGTCAGCTGTGAACGTTCATTTATACTCTTCACTGTGCGGTTATTATTCCTAATATTCTTTTAAACACCTTTCTGGTAAATTTATGTTGGGTCAGAAAAAGCTGTTCACTGCTTGACCTACACACTATACGCAATCCAATCTAAAAAGGTTAACTTTTTAAATGAAATTTCATCCTGTTTGACATGAATCTGCGAATTACAGCAGTTTATTTCAGTTACTAAATATAATTTAAAACATCTGTGCTTTCGACTAATTTCCCAGCGAGTTTATCTCCAAGCATATAAGTATATATAGTAAATCCTGCTTAATTTACAAGTCACTAATAAACACATTGGACGACTTTTTCTGAATCATATTTTGAGTTGTACATTACACTGATTCCCGATTTAAACTTTTAGAAATTACAGTAAATTGACAGATATATCAAATAAACGAAGGGTTCTTCATTATTTTCATGTATTTCATTCAAAGCATCAGCTGATATTCAATTTTTTCATACTTATAAGGAGATTTACCTGAATGAAACCATCTCAGTTTCAACTATTTTTGTCAACAAATAATTTAATATTAAAAAATGGTTCTTTCAGCTTAGCCTATAATTTTATGTTATTAATAGTGAGCGACTGTTACAAATAGTTTCGTATGTGAAATAAATGGTGTTTAGCATTTATATTAGTTTTCTTTCAGAATGACCACATCTGAAATAATTACAACTGATTTTATTTTTTGGTCTAAATAAATCAATACATTTAAATATATATTAGAAGTTATTAAAATGAACGATGGTATCTGTACAAAATAAGATTGCAAATGTTAACAAGCTGAGTGGTATCAATCTGACAACAGCAGGTGCCATTTACTCTGAAATGCAAACTCAGCTTGAGACACTTTATAACTTGCATTGTTCATTAAGTTATTTTTTCATGACTAAGATGTTTTTTTTTTCGAGTTCATGTTAAAAAAAAAGATTAACTCATTGCCCTTAAATTTACGAAGATATCCGTATATGTATGTAAAAATATCCCTGGATATTTTTTAGGCAGTATTACTCGTAAAGAAACAATAGTACGTATATTTATTATCTTTAAGTTAAAAATAATGTCAATAATACCGGTATAAGGCCGATGTAATTGGACATATAGAATGAAAGTGCGTACCGCCTACCTGAAAACATAAAAGATAAATCTATAAAAAAATTTAATTCCCACCAACAAAAGGAAATAAATTTAAAATAAAACAGCGGACAAAGTAATTCTATAAGAAACCCCTCCCTCTTCATCCCTCCTAAATGAATTTATGTTTACGTTTCTACTTCAATGCACGGGTTTCTTCAACAAAATATGCATATTTCAGATGCTTTTACAAACTTTTTTTTATGGTGTAGGTACTTTTCTTGAACGATCTGCCAATACAGGTTACAGGTCACTGAGTGACTTGTTACTTTTTAAGTGTGCATACTACCCTGTTCAAAATAAAATGTCAACTAAAATAATTTTCAGCTAAACATTGAGAGGTAATAAAAAAACAAATCTCAGTCATGTTGCACCAGACTAGCTAATTACATTCAAACAATTACGCTTTCAAGCATCTCTACAGGAAGTTCCATTCCTAAAATTATTCTGAAAACACGCGTTTTTAGAAAAATTTTCACTCTTCTAAAAATACAGTTTTAAAACGAGATACGGAATCAAAACTTCTCACCCGCCCTAAACAGACCCCACTGACATCTAGAACAGTATTCAAATCGCGTGTTTTTTTCCTTCCTGAAGCTACACACACCGTGAGTGTGCCCAGGTAGACGGGGCCCTTTAAGAAAAAGGGATGTTTTTTCAAGGTTGTCTTGGAAATAGATTATCAGACAATACTGAATCCACTAGATGCATCATGCCACAGTATCAAAGAGGGGCGTGTTGTGCTTGAATATCCGATAAGACTTCGCGCGCAGGGGGTGTAGTAAACACCAAAAAAAAAAAAAAAAAACCACTTCTGGTTACACGGACGACAGCCAATTAGTTGTTCCCTTGCGGTGATGCTCCAGGGGGTCGCTACCGATCGCTTTGTGCCGTTGGAGGGTCGGGGTTGTTTGTCGCTGGGTCGTTAGAAGTTAGAAGGGAAGGCGACTCGTCACAATGTTCCATAGCTCGTGCGTGCGCGCGCGTGTGTGTGTGTGTACTTCGTACTTCGACATGGTAACAATTCAATTCCCCACCTTACCAACCTAACCTTCCCCTTGTTCAAGTAAATCCTTTACAGCACCCCCCACCCCCAAACACACACACACACACACACACACACACACACACACACAGAGATCTGTGAAGTCGCATCGCTTGGATTCAAGCGCCAGTGGATTTGTGGGAAAGAGAGAGAAGGGGGGGGGGGGTGGGGTGGGGTGGTGTGGTGTTTGTGCACACGTGACTTAACAAGCGTCATGTCTCGTCGTCGCAGACGGAAATAAAAATAAAAAAACGACGGCGACATCAGCGTATTCGCCCGCGATGGGTTGGAAGGCGAGAGACGGGATAATACGAAAAAACATAACCCGGGGCCCTGATTAAGTCAGCCCGCCTGTAGACGATCGTAGAGGTTTATGATGACAAAACCATTCGTGTGTAAACATCCCAACTTTGGTAACGAGCAAATTAACGTGTTCTCGTGATGCAAGTAAAATTACAATACGAAACTCTTGATGCAAAAATTTTAACGTAGAATTCTTTAGAATAATTCCGAACGTGATAAATATACGAAAAATTGTGTTTTCAGCTACATTTATTCTTGTGAATCACACAAGTTTCCACACCCACTGATAGAATTCGCTGCCTGATAATTCGATTGGCAGAACGAAAGGTTCAACTATATGATGCGGTTCCGATAAAAGCGAAAATGACTAAAAATAGGCCTACTAAACCCCTGGCTTTGAACCTGATTTTTGAAATTTTATTAAAATATTGTCCATCTTGCTAAAATGCATTAAACAGTCAATAAAGTTTCCCTTTGGCTTTGTGAACTTTGGTTCGCGCCATCCACCACAGATGGCAGCACCGTGGTTACACATTTCCGTTCATGCGACTTCTGTTCCATTCAGAAAATTACTCCTAACAATTGCCATATACAGAGAACTAAGATGTTCATACATGAAAAATACAGGTTTGGATTTGGTTGGCCTTCTATTTGTCGATGCTGCCAACATGACGTCCTGTTACACGGCAGTTCAGAATAAATTAAAATAACAAAATATCCTGCAGATTATGCACCAATTATAGAAACTAGTTACATAATAGGCCTGTGTGCACTGAAACTATTTATTTTATCAATATATAGAGGCGTGATTATTTTTCCAGTATTAGATTCCAAGAGTATCTTGTTGTGTCTGTTCCGTGATTGGTTGAGTTTCTCTCCCTACATGCCTACTGCCAGCACACGAATCACAGCCAACGCGTCCTGGATGATCCGGCCAAATAACCCAATGCCATTTCTTGCGGATGGCCGCCAATCACAAGGAAGGAAATGTTGGCTCAGGGATACATTTTTTTTTTTGCAGTCTAATGAGCGTTAAATTCGGTGTACGGCCTGCTGCGTCATGAAATTCCCTTGTCTAGAAGCCACCAATGAACCGTTATTCGGAATATTAATGACATCGGGACGACTGATACGGTTCCGAAAGTGGGCAATATTAAGCGTTTGATTCTGAAATTTTATGTAGTAACAGAAACATTCGGCCTTCCCCCCATCCCCCACAAGCCATTATAAACCAGTTAAGCATTTAAATGGAAAATAGAGTTATGCCGGCGACATGGAATGTCTGTATATGTTAGACGTTATTTTACACATACACAATTTTTTTCACTCCAAATTCCCCGGTGCCGATATGAATTTAACTTCGACAAAACCAACTAAAATTAAAAAATTAAACCACCGTGGCGGTATCTTATAACTGGTTTACATAGCGACACTTATTTTTCAAATCGTAGCTATTAAATGGGTGCTTAGTAGATTCTGGACCAGTCTTATTAGGTCTGTAATTATATGTAAAACAGTAAACACCTCTTTATACCTTGCGTGAAACGTAATTCGACAGATAGAGCAATATTAAGCTACAGATGGCTGTGCTTATTAATATATTATAAATTAGTAGAAAAAATAATTATTATTGTACCTACTAATTTATAAAGATTCACAGCTGTAACTGGATTAACGTTTTTTTGCACGGAATCGTAATAAAAAGTGAACTAATGAGATTGAAAAGCGTGGTAAAAAATGTTTTTTTTTCTAATTAATATAAATAAATCCGAGAACAAAACACGGTCGTGATTGACATATTAATAGAAAATTAAACCACTTAAGTAATGATAGAACACTTAGTATTCTTTAACTCGAAACAAATTTTCCACGTATTTGAATTGTAAACAAACATGGCTTCTACTGGTTGTACGGAGTAACGTAAATGAAAGAGCTGGGTATTGCAGAGATAATCAGTAGGTACGGGTCCAGGCATGTGTGCCGTTGTGGATACTCCATTCCGTGAGATCAGACACAGATTCCGTGTCATCGCAGTACGGGGCCTAACGGTTTAATCCGAAGTCAGGAGTTGCTTTGGCTTCTGGGTTGTAGACGCGTCGAAGGGGAAGTTTAACTCCAGACAATGGCCGTGAAAGCCTGCGATCTTTATTAATCTGACGTCATTTTCACCGGTTTGCTGATTTTACAGTTCAAACTAAAACATAAAAAACGAAAACGAATCTCCTTTCTAATTACTGGTCGTGTAAGGTTTGTTTGATTCACAGCTTAAAATCTTCATTCCAAGGGAACATCGAAACGGGGAGGAAGAAGAGATAACTACGAAAAGCAATCCTGATCCTTCACCGCCCACTTACGCTCTTTTTTATTTTTTACGGTTGTTTTCCACTTTTTTTTTTTTGCGCTATTTGTTTCCACCCAGGAGGGTAAGTAGAGGTGAAAAAGAAAGGCTTAGCAACAACAGTATTTATTGGCCGCGCCCCGAGTTTTTCCCTCGGTGGGCGGGAGAGCGAGGCTCGATTGGCCAGCGGGCGGTATTGATCCGGCGGCGACCGCGCGCCGCGCGCCAATGAGCGGGAACGACGCTCTCGCGCCCCTTTTGGGGCCCGGCCGCGCCGCCGCGCGGTGCTGCCATCTAGCGGCCGGCGCGGCAACTGCCAGCGCAGCCGCCGGCGATAGCGCGCGCCGTGCGCCGTACGTGTGTGTGTTGTAGGCTACCTGGAACGCAAGGGCCGGCGCGTCCATACAGGCGAACCAGGCAACCGCCCAGGGCGCCAAGTAACTGGGGGGCGGCGCAGCACGACACATAACAGCTCATATAATATGTTTAACGATCATTGAAACTAGAAGAAAATGGATTTTTGTAACAGTTTGGAATGTTTATATTGATACAAGTAATTATTTTAAGTCCACGGTGACCTGTTTATGATTTGTAATAAGTAAAAAAAGTAAAAAAAATCACAAGCCTGCTTACATTTAATTGTTGACAAAATTTTAGGCTTACGTGATATATTGTGAGGCAAGGAAATTTTTTTTTGGGGTGTCCGGCATGGTTGGGGGGGGGGGGGGGGGGGGGCAGTAAGGTTTTTCGCCTAGGGCGCCAATTTACCTTGCACCGGCCCTGCTGGGACGGCTGGTGAAGCCGGGTTTATAAACTCCAAGCGAACGCCACACGCAACCAATGCAACCCAACGCAAGAATATCACAGTCGTTTATAAAACAAGAGCTTCGCAAGACGTCATCAACCCTATGGCTTAAAACTTCAATAGAAATTTTTATCCTTATCTTTGAAATAATTCACATTTATCATTAAATTTAATTAAAAAGTTATTTTATTTTAACGTCTCAGTCTTTAAAAAAATATTTATAACACGTATCTTCAACATGGCCGTCGTAAACCAAAACGCAAGGAGGTTGGAAGATGAACAATAATTTCGTTGCTTTATTGCGTCTTGCGTAGTTTATAAACAGGTACTTTTAAACTAAAATTTTGATTTTGAACGTTTTGCGTCTTGCGTTATAGCGGTTTGGCGTATTTTTTTTTTTTTAAACCAGGCCTAAGACCGAGGAAACAAACTTCTCGTTACGAATTTCATGTTAACTAGTTTCGTGTTAATCGCACACAAATTAAATTAAAATATTCGTTTCTACAAGGTTGTCTTACAAAGAAGAGTAAGTGCTTTTGCTGTATTGGTGGTGTAAGTTACGTTTTCTGTTGTTCGGAGTTCCTATACGTAGGAACGCACTCTATAAACATTAAGGAATTTGCGGGGAAAATCATGCAAGTCTTTGCTTTGTTAAATAAGTCACAGATAGCAGAACATGTATTACATGATCATGGGATAAAATAGAAATTTGCAGCCAAAGTGGTGCACTTCTGACTTGACACCACAATGCTTTACAACAGTAGTTATTTGTTAAAAATTGATCTGTTGTGTTATTCGCATGAAGTAATATCTTGAATGAGTGTCAGGTTTCTCTAATATTGTTCGTGTTTTATAAAAGGTATCCAAGTAAGAAAGAGCATCAGCCAAGGGACCACGTAGTCAGTGGTATATTTGAGTTCGGGATTTGTTTTATTTTTGCGCAGGAAAAATGAATTCAAATATTAAAAGTGGTCGGTTAGGTTAGCTACATTAAAACACTTTAAAACACTATGGACTGTAGGTTAGGTTAGTATAGCTACATAAAAAATAAACAGAGAAATATAAATATATATTAATAAACCAGAGGTTGGCCGAAGGTGAATATTCGGGCGTGTTCGGGCAGGGACAGGGCTTGATGTACATCTTAGGCTTCCCGACTGACATAACCTCCTCACTTTTTACCATGTGTCAGCGCGTTCCTCGTTCGACGGAGGAGGAAGAGGAGGGAAGGGGGGTATGTAGGGGTTGTGTAAGGAGTGGAGGGAGCGGAACTGCGAACAAGTCGACATCGCAGATGCGGCAGAAGATTTTTAGCCAATATGGCGTCACTCGTCTCTTCGAGTGGCGTCGCTAGGTCCAGGACAGTCGATTATCGAGGGCTCGAGGAGAGCTCTTGTTTGCGGGGCCGGTATCTGCAAGCGGCCATCTCCCGCCGCTGACCCCCCCCCCCCCCCCACCAACCCCCATCTTAAAGAGTACAAAAGGGACTGGTGGGACCTCCACCCTCCACCGCCAAAACTAAAAATTCTTCAACACGAACCACCACCGCACCTGGCCAATTTCAGTCCTTGTGTTCAAAACAACTTGTCTCGAATTCGGCAAAGCTCCCCAAAAGCAGTTACTAATGATCCACGTTATCTTCCTGCCACTGTCGTTCCGTCGTCAGCGTTTGTAAACAACTTCACGTGGTGGTCGGTTTTTCGTAAAGAAACATACTTGAGCGAGTCTTTCATTGCTTGCCATAGATGTGCAACGAGCAAATTCACGTGTTAAGTAGCAAACACGTTAATAATACGAACTCTTTGACACGGAATTTAACGTAGAAGTCTTATAAAATGTCGGGTGTAATAAATATACGCAAATTGTGTTTTTAACTACCTTTTTTGACGTGACGTCTAATAAATCTATGTACGCCGGCTGAATGCCCAAATGAAGTGTCCCGTTACGCTGTGTCCCGTTACGCTCACTGTAAGCTTGCGCCGCATCTATCTCTCTTCCACTCAAGTGGAACAACCATCGATTTGACTTGTTCGAGGCACATTAAACTTGAAACACTCCCATTCGTTTCCTACTTTTCCTATCATCGTCCTATCCTTAACAGAATAACACAGATTGGAAGAAGTTAAATAGCAAACATGTATAAAAGTTATAGTAAAATAATCTCTTCGTTAAAGTAATAAACACATTTGAATTAATGAGTTCAAATAAAAGTAAATTTATGAATTAAATTGTAGATTTCATTTCACTCCTTCTTTGTATCCATACAAAGTGTTAGTTCAATAAAAATGATTCAATTTTATTCATAAAAGTATGCAATCATTTCATCAAATTTTTGTTATGACGCTGTCACGTTAAACTATCGTCCGTAAACCGACTTTACAGACAACCAATTTTTTTAAATGCGTATTACACGTAGTTACCGCACTTACCGATATAATTCTCTGCCGCGATACCTACGTCGACTATCGAATCATTCGATCTGTAGAGAGAAATTTTAAACTATATAATGAAACGGTTCCAATAAAAAAAAAAAAACACCTGAGAAAATAATAAACCCCGGATTTGGACCTGATTTTCCACAGAGAAATTTAATTAATATATACATACTGCCCATCTTGTTCAAATTTGTGAAAAGGAGTGTTTCCCTTCGGCTTTGTTACCTTTGTTTGCACCATTCATTCACCACAGATGACAGCGCCGTAATTACATTTGTCCGTTCCAAGCTACTTCCGTTCCATTCGCGAAATCACTCTTACCAAATATAGGCCTACTGAGAGCTAAGGTGTTACACACAAAAAATAATCACGCTTCCTTCTGCTTCTGATAACTGTCAAAATTTTAAGACGAGTTACGTGACACAGATATTAGCAACTCAAATGGTCGAACAGTCATCCACGCCAAGGAAGAGTCTCCTCTATCACAGCGATGACAACATACACACAGGAAAAGTAATTGGTGGATAAGGGGAGGGAAGGTGTTTGCAGACACTATTTTCAAGTTGTCAGATATCACTTGCCTCCCTCTGGATTTTTTTTATGGCACCAGTAGGGATTTTCTTCTGGTCTTCCCATATTCTCTCCTTCAAACTATGCATTCCGTTGCTACTCCGTCCCTAAAAACCCGATGTCGAGGAGACTAATACCTACTATAGGTAGGCCACGTGAGTATAATATGATCAAGATAAGGCTTGAGACTTTTTCAACATACAGTATTTGATCTCATATTACCGAAGATGTAGTTATCTTTATAAGTAAAAATGTAAATAAAAAATAGATAAAAAATACAGATAATTAAATATATATGCATTATCTTGTGTTAGTCTTGTGTTTTTCAAAGCTAAAGTTATGGATAGGAAGATAGAGATAGAGAGGTATATAGAGGGAAAAATATATATATATATATAGAAAGATAAAATTAGGCATGGATATAGATGTAGCTATAGATAGATATTGAGATATATATAAAGTAATTAATTAATGATTTTTAGAAAAATGTTTTCCATATTTATAGGTTAATTATTATGAATTTTCAAGGTTGCGGCCAATATGTAGGTATCATCGCCTTTGCTGAGAGACTAGTAACCTAAGCTGCTTTTAGGATTTTTTGCCATATTTTATTGAATTAATATTTTTTTAACCTAAGATTACATTTTTTGCATGGACCCGGGATCGAAACAAGGGCAGAAATCGATTGAATTAAACATTTTAATAAATGATTTTTTACGAATTATGGAATTTTTTCCGATTTTCTAGCTAAAAATTACAGATTTTCATTATGGCGGCCAAGAGAGAAGACAAGATGGTGGAAATCGTGACAGTTGACTGCCTGGTGTACTTCACTTTAGCGGATAAAAATTAAACTAATATGATAGCAATGTTCTCTGGCAGACGTACGTGGCACTAGCGCTCCTGGTATCGATTACTGACAAGATGGTGGCTGCGCTATCTAGCAGGTGATGTGTGTTAACTAGTGCACCTGGTAGCAAGTCTTGAAAATAATGATGGGGTCAACATCTTTTAGCAGGTGATAATGCTATTATTCCTTCGAATTAAAAAAAATAATTTTAAGTCCGAATGTGTTATTTTTATATCCCTTATTTAATTCTCGGTTGGTAAATGTTTAGAGGCTGTGCGGTTCAAGGCGTATGTTTTACAACCCAGAGGTTCAAATCCCAGAGCTTCCAATGTATTTACAAAAAAAAGATCCATTTATTGTGTCGATAAGGATCACAACAACATTAGCAGATAATGGAACATCGATCTTATGTGCATGAGACCAAGCGATGCTGGCGTTTTCTAGGAACAAACAGCAGAAACAAAGATGTCAGTATTCAAAATGGCGTCCTCCAGCAGAACAGAATAACCAAGATGGTGGTCTTGACATCAGATTCAAGATGGCGGAAATGTTCTTAGAATTCAAGATGGCTATCGTTACGAAAATTGCAATAAAGTCAAGTTCAAAGTCAAGTTCAAAGTCAAGTTCAAAGTCAAGTTCAAAGTCAAGTTCAAAGTCAAGTTCAAAGTCAAGTTCAAAGTCAAGTTCAAAGTCAAGTTCAAAGTCAAGTTCAAAGTCAAGTTCAAAGTCAAGTTCAAAGTCAAGTTCAAAGTCAAGTTCAAAGTCAAGTTCAAAGTCAAGTTCAAAGTCAAGTTCAAAGTCAAGTTCAAAGTCAAGTTCAAAGTCAAGTTCAAAGTCAAGTTCAAAGTCAAGTTCAAAGTCAAGTTCAAAGTCAAGTTCAAAGTCAAGTTCAAAGTCAAGTTCAAAGTCAAGTTCAAAGTCAAGTTCAAAGTCAAGTTCAAAGTCAAGTTCAAAGTCAAGTTCAAAGTCAAGTTCAAAGTCAAGTTCAAAGTCAAGTTCAAAGTCAAGTTCAAAGTCAAGTTCAAAGTCAAGTTCAAAGTCAAGTTCAAAGTCAAGTTCAAAGTCAAGTTCAAAGTCAAGTTCAAAGTCAAGTTCAAAGTCAAGTTCAAAGTCAAGTTCAAAGTCATGTTCAAAGTCATGTTCAAAGTCATGTTCAAAGTCATGTTCAAAGTCATGTTCAAAGTCATGTTCAAAGTCATGTTCAAAGTCATGTTCAAAGTCATGTTCAAAGTCATGTTCAAAGTCATGTTCAAAGTCATGTTCAAAGTCATGTTCAAAGTCATGTTCAAAGTCATGTTCAAAGTCATGTTCAAAGTCATGTTCAAAGTCATGTTCAAAGTCATGTTCAAAGTCATGTTCAAAGTCATGTTCAAAGTCATGTTCCAACATCAAGGTAAGGTCAAAGTAAGGCCAAGGTAACGTCATTGTCCAAGGTCAAGGTCATTTCAAGGTCTAAGTCCAAGGTCAGCTGTTCAAGGTCATCCAAGGTGGCCGCCATGACGTCAGCGGTCGGTCGGTCATTGACCTCACACTTCCTCCAGACTCCATGTGTCCGGGGGAACATTATATATACTACTAACGTTCGTTGATGCACCTGCAAAAAAAATTGCTTTATGTTAGCTTGAGTACAGTGTAAATGTAGTCCTAATTAAAGTTAGCAGTTCCGTGAGCGTGGTGTGTCTAAAGTTTTAATTCCTGTTTGTTGAACTGAAAGCGGGCTGCGTGGTCTAGGCGCAGTGGGTGGGTGGTTGGAATCCCCAGTGATCGCCGCGTGATAGGTGGCCCGGTGCGACTCGATGCCTACGCGAGATGATACCGCTATGGTTAGACGTCACCTTTCGCTGCGTGGAGAGGAGGAGAGGAAGGTACAACACAATACCCAGGCCTGGACTCAGGAAGGAAAACTGGCAGGGGGGGGGGGGGGTTGAGAAATATCTACTCGCAATTGGAAATCTTAAAACCTTAAAGAAACGTGTGTTCTACTGGACCAATTTTGATGAATCATTTAGTGTTAAACTTACGATTAGGCATAAAACTTGGCTTTTTTTTTTTATCTCGCAACGATGACGGGAGCCAGAGATATAACATTAAAACCAAGGCATAAACTTAACTAAAATGAAATACGCGCGTGTTTAACCATTTTTTTTAATGATATCTACCTAATGAAAGGATAAGGTTTGATTTCATCAAGGGCAATTATATCCTCTAATACACTAAAACAGGAGCTATAGAATCAGAAACTGAATATAAATAAAAAATTAAAAAAATGCTTACGCATTCCCACTTTATAAAATTTAATTCATTACAAAACCGTTTAATAATTATATATTTTATGCATCTGTACATTTATCGTGTGTTTATTTAGTAAAAATGTTTTTGAAATTCATCACATACTTTATTTTTCTCAATAGTAAGATATCATCAATACAGTGAAATCACGCGAGCGTAGGCGGGTTGTTAACTAGAATGCAAACACACACACACACAAACACGGGAAGCCTTTTCACAGACGAGAGAGCCAAACGCCCGATCGTGCATCTTCGGCTTTTTTTTTTTTTTGGACAACTCATGATAACTAATGGTCAATTGGGTTAGGATAGCTACATTAAAGATACTGTGAAATCATGTAAACGGTTTCCTAGCGCTGGATAGCTACATATTAAAAAAGGTTATTTGCTAAGCAACCTTCGGGGAACTTCGGGTGTGGCTCTCCCATCTGTGAAATGAAGGCTTCCCCAAACGCACACCCACACAAACACACCCATACATACCCGTATATATATATACACACACCCATACACCTACTTATACATACATACACACACCTATACATATAATTATATATACACACACCCATTCATACACACACCTATACATACGTATACATTGTTTATTGTCCCCCCTCCCTCCCGTTCTACACACTCCCACGTCGGACCGCGGTCCTCGGAGGCGGGCGAAAGAAGCGAAGGCAGTGCGCGGGCTATCAGATGCTTCTCGGAGCCCCGACACGTCACGCGGTGCCTGTTATCCGCCCCCTGCATCTCCCCCGGTCTCAGCCTCTCCCAGGTGGTCCCCCGCACCCGCCGCCGCCGCCTCCACGAGTCATCGCTCATGACGTCACCGCTATCTGCCGGCGTCGCCTCCAGCCGCCGCCGAGTCGCAGCGCTTCTCTGACCCTCCTGGAGGCTGGGTCTCGCGCGCCACCTTCACTTCTCCCCGCCCGTCGTCACTGCTGTGGATTCCCCATTTACACCGCAGTACCGTCACAGCCTGCGCGAGCGGTTACCTCCGGGTCGTTACCACAACGCCGAACCTACAATAACGCCGAACCTACAATAACGCCGAACACCATAACGCCGAACACCATAACGCCGAACACCATAACGCCGAACACCATAACGCCGAACACCATAACGCCGAACACCATAACGCCGAACACCATAACGCCGAACACCATAACGCCGAACACCATAACGCCGAACACCATAACGCCGAACACCATAACGCCTAACACCATAACGCCGAACACCATAACGCCGAACACCATAACGCCGAATACCATAACGCCGAATGCCAAATTGACCGCAACGCCGACAGCTAGAAAACTGCTGTGTACCACAACGCCGAAATACCACAACGCCGAATACCATAACGCCGAATACCATAACGCCGAATACCATAACGCCGAATACCATAACGCCGAATACCAAACTGACCGCAACGCCGACAGCTAGAAAACTGCTGTGTACCACAACGCCAAAATACAGTAACGCTGAAAAATGTTGCTGCGGGGAGGGAGGGTCACAGGAGCAAAATGAAAAACTGAATGAATTTGTGTGCGTTTCTTAAATGTATCTTAACGCCGAAGTACCACAACCTAACCTAGCCTAACCTAACCAAACCTCACCTAACCTTTGTGGCAGTCCTGCAATGACATTTTTCGGCGTTAATGTATTTCGGCGTTGTGGTAATTCGGCGTTGTGGTACACAGCAGTTTTCTAGCTGTCGGCGTTGTAGTCAATTTGGTATTCGGCGTTATGGTTTTCGTCGTTATTGTACGTTCGGCGTTGTATGTCGGAGTTGTGGTGCGTCCCCGTTTCCTCCTTGTGGTTGGCGGCCGTCTGCAAGGGAAGCCATCGCCTTATTCGACCGACCCGCTCTGGACGCGTTTGCTTCCGCCCTGGACTACTGTGATTGGTGTCCTGACAGTAGGCATACATACTTCTGAAAATAACACAGACGATGCTGACAGTGTTTTTAACTCTCAGCTAGTCACGAAATGGAATTCCGCGAAAAAAAAAAAAACATGCCCCTACAAATAATTGGATACTTGAAAAATTAGCTGTTGTTTTTTTTTCCCCTATGTATTCCACGATTCTCAGCATAGCCCGGGAAAATGTCGCCTTTTCATCGGCTGCTGACTTGTGAGGTGTCTCATCTAGGGTACCATGTGATTCGATATTTCTTTTTATTGTAGGTATCTGATTGGCTCAGATTCCTCTACATTTACAAAGAACCAATAGCAGAATCAGCAAAAAATGTATAATCATTTCAATTTTAGAATGTTCACGAAATGAATCTTTGAATTTTTCCGGTCTCTACTTATTATAAAGAAATTTTTCCTGAAGGTTTATTCCAATAGCTCTCCTACACTCTGTTCGGCTATCAAATTTTCTCACCAGATATTTAACGATGGTAATGTTCGTGTTGTAAAATGCCACGCACGAGATAATAATAATAAGCACTAGCAATTATTTTTTTCTGTTAAATAATAATCAATAAATTTGTTGAGAAAATTTGAGACTGACATCAAATGCAAAAAAAAAAAAAAAAAGCTGTCCGTGATAAATTTACAAAATTAAAAAACCTCAAACAGTAACAATAAAATGAAAGATCCAACACAGCACTCATGAGCCATGAAGTGTGTAAGCCATTTTTTTGTTTTTACCTTCCGAGTAGTTGGAACGATCCTTACAGAATAGACTCGATGCAGACTTCTGTGAATGGACGAGTTACTTACATCCTTGTGGCTTTTCAAGAGCTAGCAGCACTCACTTCAGTAATAATTTGACGATTGTTGGTACACAGAAAAAAAAGTACTTTTGCAATTAAACCAATGACCAAGAAATAGTTTGTAATGCTACAAGAAAGATATTGCAACTTTGTACAACACATGGCAATGGTTATTTTTGCATAAATGAAATACTTTCTTTCGAAAATATACTGACCATTGCATTTAAAAATGGGCGCATAATCATATAATTCTAATTGATGTTCCTTTCAACCATACATATTTTAAACCATAGAAAATATAATCGAACATTTAATAATTGGATCTATTGTGTATTATTATATTTATTAATGTGCGCAGCTAATACTGAAAAACTATTCAGGGAACGGTTTACAATTAACTAACTATTGGAGGTACGCAAAGCATAAACGTCCGGGTCAGAATCCGATTTGTTGTCTGTCTGCATTTATCCTTACTGTTTGAAACTGTCTCGTTGGGCTGTTATTGCTTGTTTCATGATTAAATTCCTGTTTTGACTGACTTCGAAGTTGTGTAGGAATGAAGTCTCCACTTTGTCTATGGTATTTTGTTTGGAAGTGCACTGTCTTTTGCCGCACACAGTCGTAGCCTATCTGAGTCGTGACGTCACAAGATGTCAGTTTATTCCTACACGTCAACATGAAAGGTAAGCTTCTTCATGTCCTTAAATGTTTTGTGGTAGATTGTAAATTAACGTCTCGTGACCACACACGGTCACACATTTTTAAGTTTTAAATGTGTTCGCCTGTGCTGTCGTCGTTGTGTTGTCCATAATAACCTGTTCAGGTTCATCGTCAGGGGTTTTTATCCGTTTGACATCAACCGATTTAGTCTTTTTTTCTGTGGGTTATGTTTTATTACATGCGTTATATTAGCTTCACCTGTACGTTTGTCTGTCGACTAAGAGTGAGTGTTTTAAAGAATATCAAACTAAAAAGTTAAAAATAAATATAGTTTAAAAAACTAAAGAAACATGCTTTTAAAGATTAAACTAAAAAGTAAAAAAATAATTTTAAAATTTAATTTATGACAATAGTATATAAGCAACACTAGTATAAATGAGAAAAAAGCATGGGGCGCTTAATATACAAAAAATATGGCACAAAGCGCCTCAAGCTTTTTTCTCATTTATACTAGTATTGCTTATATAGGTACGAATCACACACTGAGAGTAAATTTTTACAATGCGCGCGCACCATTCAATGCAATTTTCACAGGATAAAAAAGAAAAGGCTACACACTAAAAATGTATATGTGCTTTCAAATCTTATACTTTAGTGAGTAATAATTGAATACTGGTCCTTATCATTAAAAATATTTATTTAAGTTCAATAGTTGTGACATAAATTGTGTATACACGTTTTCAAGTGTATTTTCAAGTTAATTTATGTGCATTTTACATTAGAGCATTATTATTTAATGAATAATTGAAACTCATAAATTATAATAAACTTTTAACGTATTTATTGATTTTCATTACAAACTAAATTTATCTCGATCATTTTACAAAATTAAATTATATAAACATGTTTATTTTAAGTAATATTAAATACTGTGTATTTATTTAAAAAATAATAATTTTATTGAATTTATAGTTTATCCACCGTATTTATAAAAACAGTCCAGTGATTATATATTATTTCTATTTGCGTGCAAAATTAGTTTTTTATTACGCCAAGTTTAACGTGCGTACACAAGTACACGCACCAGCTTTTATTATATTTTAAATTTTTATGGTTTTTAGCTATCGCTTTTTTTTTACCAAATAAAGCTTAAGTTTTGATACATTTATATGCTTTAAGGGCGAAATTATTATTAAATCTTGGTGAACTAATTTTATATTTGTAAAACTATTGGGGTTAAAATTTTTCTCACTAGTAAAAGGAAGTGAAAAATGTAGCCTACTTACCTAAAATATTCCACCTTATAAATTCAGTATAAAAGGTTGAAATAAAAATTGTTTTCGGAGAGTGTGTATTTATATGCTCACCATAATAATAAAAGAAGTAAAATAATAGCATAGAAACAGAGAAAATATTCTGTAGTTTGAGTGTAGCAGATTGATAAAAATCATGCGAGCATAATGAGTGTTAAATGAGGCGTCGTTTAGCGACGCAAGTGGAAGAATGGACCAGAGCCTAAGGAATGTTGAACAAAGAACTATCGTTTGAATCTAGCGTAAACGACATAACACTGGACAAGACTTTAATTTGTTTAAAGAAAAACAAAAACACTACATGATGCAAGAGTGTTAGGTATTATTTTATTAACAATGTTACGTATTGTTATTCAAGAGTTTCATTTAAAAATATTGCCGAGAGAAAATAAAATGGCGAGCAGCTATACCAATCAGGAGTGAAAATGATAAAATAACTGTTGAAAAGTTGCAAGTAATCTAAAAACCATTTAAAAACCATTGTATCATGTACAAAAGAGTTATCTAAAACGTAAAGACGATAGCACGAAATCGCAATAACATGAAACCAAAGAGCTATAACGCCTTCGTACTTAGGGAGTCAATGACCACATTCATTTAAGCTTCCTTTGCATAAAGTTGTGTGAATGTACAAATTTTTTTTATTAAAATTTATAGACTGGTCAAATAGTTTGCACTCTTCAAGCAACTAAATAATTTTCCCGTTTTAATTTTAATTTTTTTGGAGAATTTTTATTTATTTTGGTTATTTTTACTAAACTGCTGACTTTTTTTTAACATGTGTCAAAGATTACCGACCAACCACACTTATCTTCTGATAGGCTGTTTCACAGCCAGTAATAATAAATTATTCCAAATGTAGTTTTTTTAGACGTTGAAAATTAAAAAAAAAAACATATTACCTAATATCACAAACAAAACAAGAAATTGATCTTTTTTACAAACTGAAACGCACTTAAATTATCAATAAGTAGATTACTTCCATTTTTTTTTTCAATTTTAAATATACACCCGTTGTTTTAAATACTAATCAATGAAACCTTTTTTTTTTCCTTTCATTCTTATATTTTGTAGTATTTTTTAAAAATATTTGCTAATAAAATCTATAATATATAAAAAAAATATATTACTTAACTTCGTGCGCATACTTTAATTTGACACACACAAAATTATTTCCAAACTTTTCAGAAAACTAAAACACTATGCAGAATTTACCATAATACTAAGGTTAATTTCCCATGCATTCAATGATTTCTTAACCGAATGTAGAAAATGTCATTAATTCACTGGAAATAACTATGTCATTAATAATTTATTTACTCCCAAGGATACGTTTTGTAGATCGCAATTTAGCGAGGCGCTCCTGAACACACATTTTTATATGTTCATCCTCTCTCTGTAACCAAGACACGGGACTAACTGTTCGTGCGCATACGCTGAGCGAGGGAAATACTTTCGACTATCAATTTCAGTGGACATGAAAGTAGAAAAATAACATTGTGCTTGCACAGTCAGGTTAAGAAACAATCCAGGCAACAACTGTGCAGGTTAATAAAATTGAGCAATTTAGGATGACCACAAATGGCCAGTACACTTTCAATAAAAATTAATCCAAAAATTGTGGATGATTTACCTGAAATTTCTTTCAACCAATAGAGAATACTTAAAAAGTTTTTTTTTTTTTTCCCTTCAGATGTTTCGGATTCGTTTGTAGCAGATTTCCTCCTCTATAAGCAGCTAGTGTTTATAATGGCGCCTATCGCACAGCAGAATGTTGGCGCATGCTTCAGCTAGCGAGAAGGGAGTCGGTAACTGTTGTGCAACGTGAATTTCGCAGACGTTTTAAGAGGCCACTCCAGTGTTTCAGGGGCACTACGCAACCCGCGTTAACCTCATAAGATTTAATGCTATTTTCATTTTGCTTATAACTTATTAACTAATATAGATTTCGAAATGATGCTTGCTTGATATGTAAGACAACGATGCTCTTATCAAAGCCCCTTTCTTCATAAACGTGTATATATTATGATTTTATACTAATCTTTACTAATATGCATAAGTGTATTGTCTAGGTTTGAACCATAATTTTTTGCACATTTTTGAAGAAAGGGGCTTTGATAAGAGCATCGTTGTCTTACATATCAAGCAAGCATCATTTAGAAATCTATATTAGTTAATAAGTTATAAGCAAAATGAAAATAGCATTGAATCTTATGAGGTTAACGCGGGTTGCGTAGTGCCCCTGAAACACTGGAGTGGCCTCTTAAACGCGATACCGCTTGATTTTGTACAATGTGGTTGGCGGTGATTGACTCAGTGTGGGACGAGTTTGAATACCACCACGATGTTTTCCGCGTAACTCGAGGAGCGCATATTGAGAAACGGTAACTAGTAAAAAAAAACTAAGAGATTCTCTATTGATTGAAAAACGTTTCAGGTGAATCCGTTGCGCCGTTAAGTTTTTATGATTTTATTTAAGTGTACTGATAATATTACTCATACTGTACTTTCATTTGCCTCAAGTAACGACTTTGCAAAGGGGCCTGAATCTAGGAAATTCCTTCCAAGATGCGCTGTCAGAACCGAAGGGGTGCCTGCACACAATACATTGAACTTTTTTTTTGGGGGGGGGGGGGGAGTTATAATACGTTCAAACGTATGTGATATTTTCCATGTTATGGGAGTTACGGCGATTTTTCTGTTTTTTCAAAAAAATCTTCCCCATTTATACCCTTTTGGTGGGATGTTGCCCATTAACGAACTCGACCGAAATTTTACTATATTTTAAGCATCAGGAAGTTATTTGTGAAAAATTTCAGCAGTAATTGTGTCCACAAAATTGTTTGTATATGTATTTATATATGATATTTTGAGGTGATTATGGATTTGGGGTCTACGGACCATTAAATGAAAAACTATTAAAACATTTTCCGAATTTAGCAAAATGGCAACGGCTACAATAGGTAGTATTTCTTTGAAATATACTTGAAAACGTCTATAACATAAAAGTACACTCGCCTGTGGGGTATAGGCTTCTACTTCTGTAGTCACCAGCGCGTGAAATTAATAAATTTTAGGAGACTTTCATGGATATATTTTTTTTCAATTTTGGGATTTCATTAACACCCCGTCCCTATGCGGCTAGGAATTTTATTACTGGCTTAGCAAGAATCAGTTTTTTTCCATGAGAGTACGTTCATTTCCACGTTTTTGAAGTGAAAACTTCTATGGGAAGGTTTGAATAGGGAGTAAATTCATGTATATCTGTTCCTATTAGTATAACTTATTGCGCTTTTAAATCTTAATTATACGATTACTGTGCAGTAATAAGTGAGTATAAAATATATTAATATTCTCATATAGATATATAGTTTGAATAACGAAGAAAACGGAGACTTTGTAGCAATATAACCTAAAAATTAAGAACATCATTATTTTTTAATCCCTAGAATTTCTATGCAATGCGTATTTTATAGTAATTAAGGAGTTATTTTACTAACGTGATAAAGCAAATTTGTTGTGTGATAATATTTTTTTTTTCGTAAAAATTGCGAAAAGGTTTTCTGTCGGCAGTCCTAATGACTGCTTTGAAATTTTTTTTTATCTTGGCAAATAAACTTTTGTTAGGCACTTACAGCTCTAAGACCACAGGCTTATTTAAAATAAAATCTCTCTAGTTTTTTATTTGTTTAGTTATAATTTCATGAATATTTTGTGAATAGTTCAGATCATGAGACATCTATCCATCCATCCATCCATCTAAAATATACTGCGATACGACGTTTAGTTTTCCAGACACATTTTTTTAAATACTGAAATCAACCAAAATTTTTAGTATTTCGGCCTACAACATTTTTATTACTTAAAATGTAGGTTTTTATTAATAAGTATCGAAATATAAAATAATTGTATCTTGAAAGAGATGTATCGCAATGTATTTCTCATGATCTGCACTATTCACAAAATATTAATGAAATTATAGCTAAAATGATAAACAACAAGGTTAATGTTATTTTTAATTAGCCTGTGGTATAAACATTTCTTAGGCACTATAATACAGAAAATTTATTTTTTCTAATGATGAAAATATGTGACTTTCACACCGCGCATGCGCTACACCAAGGAATGTGAAACATGCGAGTTTCTTGACGGGAGAGGAGAAAAGGGGGGGGGGGGGGGGTTAGGAGATGGGAGGGATATTTTCGGATGCAAGCGTTGGCTGACCTGATGGAGGAGGCGCGAAGACGCGGGTCCAGACACCCTCTGCCAGGGATACCATCATTAAGACGTGAGTCAGCACATGTTGCCCACAAAACGAGCCGACCCCGTCTTCACACTTGAATCCTTTTCCTTTTATTATTATTATTATTATTATTATTCGACCTGTCTATGCGTGCGCGAAGAGAGGGACCCTAGGCCCGTCACGTTGGCATTCCTGCGTCCTGGCTTCATGGCTGGCGAGGATCAGTAATGACACGAACAACGCGCTATCCTTCGTCCTGGCTGTTGAAACATCGGTGCTGAGATTCATAATCTAGCCGCCAAAAAATGTTTAGGATGAATTTAAATATTCACTATGTTTGATGAACCGTTTTTGATGTGTAACATCTTAGCTTTCGGTAGGCCTACACGGCATTTGGCAGGAGTAATTTTGTGTATGTGAAGGGAAGTCGCATGGAACGGAAATGTGTAACCACGGTGCTGCCATCTGCGGTGGATGGCGCGAACTAAAGCCCACAAATACAAATGGAAACTTTATAGAATTAACTAATTAATTAATTTAAATGAAATGTCATTTTAATAAATTTCCTTGTCGAAAATCATAGTTTTTTTTTGTTTATCGGATCTATTTCATTATATAATTTTAAAACTTCGCTCTGCAAATCGAATGACTCTGTAGTCGCCGTGCCTGCTCTGGCAACTAATTCTAGCGGCGGATGCGAAAACTACGTGTTGTTCACGTCAAGAAATGTAGTTGAAAACACAATCTGCGTATATTTATCACGCTAGGCATTATTTTAAAGAGTTCTACGTTATATTACGTGTCCAAGTTTCTTAATTATATGTGTAGGCTATATATTTGCAACAAGAGAGAACGTGAATTGCTCGTTGTCGAGGTTATATGTTACACATATTTGGTGAGTACTGAAAGACTAGCTCACAGGTTTTTCTTTCAACGTGTTACAGTGATCGAGTGTAAGGAATTACTTTACATCTCAAGGACGGTAAAAACTCAGGCAGACTTGTAATTTTTGTTCTTGGTTACTTACGCATTACTTTGCACGTGTTCACTGTCAGCTTATTTTCTGGGAAAAATGTTTTACTTTTTATCTCGCTATAGTTGACATGTTCTTAAGTTACATCATTCTTACTATTTATATCAAGGAAGTATATTCAAAATGTTCACAATCGGTGAGTGGAAGAATCTAAAAGAATATCAGTTTTTGTGTACTCTTTTCCAAATGATATGCTGTATGTTATTTCCACGTTGGACATTTATTGCCATGGCCTCTGGATAGACTTGTTTAGCTTCGCTGCTTGCATGCACTAATGAAAAACTTATCTCCTATGAATAAGATATTATATTTTATTAGTTTAATATATAGGTACTCGAGAGATTGTGATGCGCCTAAGGCACCCGTTGAAAAAAATATAAATACAATAAACACTTTATACAAGAAGATTTTATTAAAAAGCAAATACTTTAAATATATGGCAAATGAAAATTATTTCTAATATAAATATGAAATTATAAAACATTATTTGACAAAAAATATTATCTACGCGCATTTGTGTTATTTGCCGATAATTTTAGCAGCACGAAATTAAGTGATCACGAATGAATATAATACATACATTCAAAAGGAGCAAATCTGCCAAAAAAATCTTTAGTTTTCAAGCATATTATATATACATAAAACACATATATACATTTTAAAAATAAAATTAGAAACTTTAAAGATATAAGCATATTTAAAAATTCAAAAAATATATTAAAAAGGGCCTGAGTCAAAAGATTTCAAGTGACGCAAACATAAATTTCGAAAATGAGAAATTTTCTCAGTTTTTCGTTTAGAGGGAATATTTCTTAAGAATAATGTAGATACCTAATACTTGGTTCTCCTCTTAAGATAACGCTATTGTTTACTTCAATTGCGATATTTTTATCCAACAAGTATGAAAACTAAAGTAGGCTTACTTACACTGAGTATTCTTTTATTTTATGAATTAGAATTTTTGGTGAAAATTTTCTCACACTTGACTATAATGTACCTTACATTTGATTGTGGATTACACAGTCGGAGTTGTGATAATTGCTTTAAAAGAAAACTTTTTTGGTGGACATTTTTTTAGTGAAGATTTTACAAGATTTCAATATCCAATTATATGTTTCATCACATTTTTTGAAAGTGTTTCAGGCCTCGCTTCACATTTTTACTTCAAAGCACTACAGAAAACTACATCGCAAATAACATTTCATGTCACACTCCAAAACCTTTTTTTTTCCTCGTATATTTTACTAGGAAAATCCTTGGAAACTCCATTTCCAACGATATCACTTGTAAAACTGCAAGATAGAGCTTTGTAAGATTGCCAATGGTACATAGCTCTGCCTTGAAATTTTACAAGTGATATCGTTGGCAACTGGGTTTTCTAGTACTATCCTCGCAAAGGTACAAACATTTTTTTACAGCCCGGACAGTGTTTATACGCAGTGAAAACAAAACTTGTAGCCTACGCGTAAATTTAAAGTAATAAAATACACAAAAGTATTTGTGTATTTTATTACTTTAATTTTTCTGATCGATATTCAGAACATGATGTCCATTGATATACGATTTTTCAATGCACACACGTATGCTTATATAAAAAAAATTTAAAATGAGATGGATGCAAGTTTCAATATGTTTTCAAATACTGAAGTAATAACTTAGGCTATGTATCATCAACTATTGCACAATTGCGCAAGATAATTATTTTAATTGGTGTAATAGAAACATTGGTTGTTAACGGAAATATTTATCCGTTCTTCAAGTATATGAAAATAATTTTCAAACATTTTGTGTTCGTAGTTTTATCATAGAAACTTATCTAAGAAACTCGGGCCATGTGTGTATACTCGACCAGCATGGGCAAGTGAATCGGCACATGCAAAAAAAAAGCGTCAGTCCAAACAACCCAGTTTTGATAAAAATGAATAAATCTGTCCAAGCAACCCTTTTGGCGTACGCTAAGAATTTCCCTAGCGAATATTAGCTAACCCGCGCGTCTGACCCCAATCCCTTTTAGCATAGATAGTTGAAGCTATCCTGTAACGTGCGATTTTCATGCTTAACTCACGTTGCCAATTTTTTTTTGTGACTGAGGCCCTTTTAGCATGTGCCGATTCAAGTGTGCTGGCGAAACTCGTTGATAATAAAACTCGTGCCCCGTCGAGCGATTACACGGAGAGCGAGTCTGGCCAGCGACTAGCCGGTAGAAGACACTCCCGAGGTGATAGCGTTCCTCTTAAGGCCCCTGCCTACCCGGGCACACACACGGTGTGCAGAGCTTCAGGAAAAACAGCGCGATTTGAAATCTTCTCAAGATATCAGAGTAGGAGGTCTTCTTACGAAAAGCATTTAAAGAGTTCGCCGAGAGCCGAAAAGTACTTCTGATTTCGGATTAAGTTTTTAAACTGTATTTTCAGACTAGTTGAAATTGCTAAAAACAAGGGACTTGCACTACACCATCTTCATTTCGCCGCCGTATAATGTTACGGTCACCGCTCAAATTTCGCAGTTATCCTGTGACGACGAGAAGACTGCGCGTCAGTTCAGAGCCTTGCGCCTAGAGGCTACACCTCGCTAGAAGCATCAGCGAGCGTCGCGCTTATCTCGCCTGACCAGTGGCGTAGCCACACTGAGAGAAAGGTTTGTTTGCCTCAACAAAATATTTGTTTGTATATGGCGAAATAAATATATTTTGTTAATTCAAACAAATATTTTGTAGTAGGAAATATTCTGTTGACCCAACAAAAAAAAAAAGGATTTTGTCAACTCAAATATATATTTGGTTAGGTGTAACAAATCAATTTTGTTACTTACCGAGTTTGGTTAAACTAACAAAATATTTTGTTCTACCAAGTAAATATTTGTTTTGCCACACATAAACAAATACTTGTTTTATTCAAACAAACCTTTTTCTCTGTGCAGGATTTGTGTATGGGGGGTGTTAAGAAGCATGCCCCCCCTCCCCGTATTAAAGTGGTGGGTCCGGGGGTCCTCCCCCGGGAAAATTTGGATTTTAAGGTGTAAAATAGTGCTATTTTAGCAGTTTTCGGTACTTAAATTTAAATATTGTAATGGTAAAATTTTTATTAATTTTTAATATGAAATTTGCTTGAGTGATTAAGTAATTTAATTAAAGAACTGGTGCTAAGGGGGGGGGGGGTTGAACCCCTAAACATCCCCCCCCCCGGGCTACGCCCCTGCACCTGACATACACACACACACACACCAACACACACCAACACACACCAACACACACCAACACACACCAACACACACCAACACACACCAACACACACCAACACACACCAACACACACCAACACACACCAACACACACCAACACACACCAACACACACCAACACACACCAACACACACCAACACACACCAACACACACCAACACACACCAACACACACACACACACACGACGAGGCGGGTCACCCTTAAACACCGGTACGGAAGGTGACTGCACGAGGTGTGAATGTCGGCGCGAGTTTTGGAGGGAAGAGAGAAGAAAAAAATACAGGTATATTAAGTGTAAGGGGGAGGGAACGAGGGTGGCTTAAGGGGAGCCCCTGGGACTCGACCAAACTCGCCAACTCACGGTCGGGGCTACCTGTCGAGATTCATTACATCTCTCCCCCTTCGCTCTCCACCCCCTCCTCCCCTTTTGCCACCTGATTGGCGACTTAATTGGAATTTCGTTCCATCGTGATGCGAGGGACGAACGTGGATATGAACGCCTCAACCCCCCACCACCTACCCCCCTCCTCCACAAAAACCAAACCACGCCCCGGACTCACGTGACCGCTGCCATGACTTGCCGTTCGCCGCCGACGGACGTCGGGTGTAATTAATTAGGACGGTCCCGGCTTCGATTCCCTGGCCCGGTCACGAGGAGGGAATGCATCACCCGACTCTTCCCACCATCTTCCCCTCCACCTTTTTCCACGACCACCTTTTTTTTTTCTTCATTTTTTTCCTTACCTTCCACTAACGCCTGTGTCTTATATCTATCTTTTACGAGGGATGGGGGTGCGCACGAAAATGTTCATAAAGGTGGATCATCCGTTGCGTTGTAAATTCTTCAACTTGTTGACGAACAATGATCCGCAAAACCGTCAAAAACTTTTCCATTCTGATGCTGCCGACAGACTAAAAGGCTGGATCGTCTGTCGGATGTCAAAATTAAGTGGATAAATTTTCACTTGTTTGTTTGCTGAATAATAGCTTATGCATTAATTCTCACAATCGCTGTGGCTATTAGTAATATATTATGAAAGCTGCTATCTAGCGGTTGCGCCCGAAACTACTTAAAGAACTAGGTCGCAGTTTTGGGCAGTTAAGTGTTTCTCCCCCGCGGTCAGTTACAGAAGAAGGCTGACTGCGAATCTGCGCTTGAGGAGTCGTCATTGCCGGTCGTTCGTCGTCGGAAGTCATGTCATCGTAGAACACAATAACGCACAGTGACGTCAGCAACTCGGAAAAGTTCGCCACGCCAGTCAGTGAGCGTGTTAGCGAGAGAGCGACGCCCTACCAAGGGGGTAGCTGGTTCGAGTCTTGCGTTCGAGACTGGACCTCCCCCCCCCCCTACCCCAGGATCCAGGTCGGCGAGCGAAGGTTGACCATCGCTGATGTGTCCTGGTGATCCTGACGGTAACGTCTCCAACGCGAACGTCGGCTACTCGCTAAGCGAGTTGTCCATCGAACCAGTGCCACTCGCTGCCCGAGTTCAACCAGTACACTATAATTTTTATTTTGTAAACGGAACAAATATTTTTTATGTAAACTTAAAGAAATATATTTTTTTTAATTTACATGAAAACAACTTTATCAATACGAAAGTTTTCGCATTGATACTTGGTTCAGATTTTTAACCAGGCTTTTATTTTTGTCCCAGTATCTCCAACAGTTCGTTGTTTATAAACTGTTCCCTGTATCGTTTTCAGTGTTAACTGCACGCCTTACTAAGCATAATTAAAATAGTCCAATAATTGAATATTCTATTGATTTCCTCCGTCTTTTAAAAAAAAGTTATGGTTGAATGAAACATCAATTAAAATATATAATTATGCGCCGATTTTCGTAGGCGATACTCGGGTTTTACCTCGAAGGGGAATTGAAGGAATTTAATACCCTATGCGTAGAGACTGGAAAAATTAGTGAGTTCAATGACCTTCAGGATAGACTCCACGATCCTCTGCCTACTTGGGCAAACGGCGCCTGTTCATTGGGTGCTGAATTTTGAGGCGTCTCAAGTGGGTAATTAGTGATTGGATCCTTTTTTTTTTTTATTGATTGTCTCTAATTGGCCAAGAGTCGCTACATATTAACGGTGAACCAATAGCAGAAGCAGCACAACGGTATAATCAATTTAATTTTAGCATATCACGAAATGAACCCGCGAATTTTTTCCAGTCTCTACCTATGCGGAAACAACCGTAGCCGTGTGTTATGAGGAGTTGCAGCATCTTTGCCGTGGTGTTGGCTGGCGAGCTATCTCTCGGCAACTGGTTGTGGTCTCGTCTGTGCAGATATCCGGCGAGCTCCAAGGCTCGGCTGAGGGGAGAAGCCGTTCCTCTCGCGGGGTTGGGGAGGGGGGGGGGGGGTCCACGACAGTCCCGTGACGGCGACGGCGGGTCTCCCCCCGGGGGACCAGGGGACGAGTCCACTGCGAGTCCACTGCGAGTCCACTGCGAGTCCACTGCGAGTCCACTGCGAGTCCACTGCGAGTCCACTGCGAGTCCACTGCGAGTCCACTGCGAGTCCACTGCGAGTCCACTGCGAGTCCACTGCGAGTCCCTCGACGGCGGATGGGCGAGGCGCCAGCAGAAGAAGAAAATATGATCTGCGTCGTTAAAAGGTGAGTAGAAAGCCAGGGCGTACGTGTGTGCCCGCTCCAAATCATTAATTTACATGTACGTTTTAACACGGTTAAAAATCGCAGACTTTTTTTTTTGAGTGGCCGAACATCAAAATGAAAAAAAAAAAATTATGGCTGTCTGTAAAGTCGGTTTACGGACGATAGTTTAACGTGACGTCATGAAAAAACATTAATGAAATGATTGCATACTTTTATGAATAAAATTGAATCATTTTTATTTTAATAATAAAAGAATACCTAGGTACTTGAAATTATACTCGTAATCAGATTTTTAAAATGCAAGAATAATTAAACTTTATTGCCGAAATTATTGTTGTAATAAGCAATGAAAACCACATTAACTTTTCACTTCACTTAATAAACAGTCGAGTGGAAGAGAGGTACATGCGGCGCAAGCGTACAATGAGCGTAAAGGGACACAGCGTAACGGAACAATGAGCGTAACGGGACACTTTTTCGTGTGTGCAGCCGGCGTTCATCGATTTATTAGACGTTGTCACGTCAAAAATTTTTAAATGCATAACCGGCAAAGTAGCTACTGCACGGCAGGGTTTTAATTTCCCTCAGGAAATTTTATTAAGATTTTTGTCAGCCTTTTAAAATCATAAATATTCTGAGGATTTTAAAATTCTTGACAAAATTAATTATTTTTATTTTCTGAAAGTAACTAAACCATGTCACATAGTAGCCAGTGAAAAGTATTATACGTAAACTTAAGAAGTTAAAGTTTTATATTTAATTTCATTCTCATTATCCATACTGCACAAAAACGTTAAAAATGCAACTTTGACAGCTATTTATGCACTTAGTACAAGATACATATCTAATTTTTTTTAGCAATAAAAGAAAGCTTAATGTATAGCAATTTATCGTCATTTATGATCATGTCATTAAATAGCACGAATTGTTAATCGCATATAATTGTTTTGTTTTTTTGCAATTTTTGCAAAGAATATCAATCGTTTCATGAAAGTGTAAATATGCTATAATACAGTTTTAACCTCTACTAAAACTAGCCACTCCTCTTACGAAGAAACATCTTTCGTCGTAGTATTTGTTGGCCGATGTATTTCATGTAATTACCTGACAAACTTTTTCAACACACTTAGGAAAACTTATTTACCTTGGCTATGTTGAATACATTAATGCAAAGGTGTAGGGGCAAGCAAATTTTCACTTAAAAAAAAACGCTGTTTATTTAGACTGCGAAATATAATTATGCTCACACCAGCTGTTTCTTTCTTGTGATTGGTGGCCGTTCGCATGATGAGAGAAGCCATATTTCACCTGACCATTCAGGAAGCGTTTGCTTCCGCACTGAGTTACTGTGTTTTTGACTCAGCTAGTCTGGAAGTGTGATACAAATAATGTGAATATTTAGTTTCTTTGTGGATAAGCGCGAAAAGAAAAAAGGGGGGGGGGGGGGGGGGAATGCTGCTTGGTTAGTAAACACAAAAAAACTACTTGAGGTAAGCGGAGAAAAAAAAACAATTTAACACACGACGTGTTGTGGGCGATTTCAGGGCTGTGGCGGAAGAGATAAAATAGGTTGGAAGGTATTTATCCCTACGTAGGACAATTCGCTTCATCCCTGCCTCCCTTCCTTCAAGCGGGAGGTTAATACCGCCAAGTGTGGCTTCCACAAGTGATTGATAACACTCTTGGGTAGAGAGAGTGAGAGAATGGTGAGGGTGGGAGGAAGAGAGAGAGAAAGAGAACATCAAAGCTGCGGCTGTGATCGCGTACAGGAGCGCTTATCGCATTACGTTCCGAACCGTCGACATGATTGGAACTGCGCACTGCCTCTTGCGACCCCCGGGGAGTGTAGAACGTAGGGTAAGGGGGGGGGGGGATGTATATAAAAAAAGAAGATAAATAACACAACAATAAAAAAAAATTTGCAGTGCGCGTACGGAGAGGACTGTCTGTATTAATGTGTCGTTGACGAGATGAGAGACTCCGCGATCGTATCCCGCCAGTGGGGAGGAAATGCGTAGGGGTGGAATCCTGTGGGAAGGGGTGGAGGGGAGGACGGGGTGGGTTGCCACGGCAACGGCGGCGATGCGCCGCTTCCCCATTGGCCGGCGCCGGCAACACCGCGCACGGCGTGCGGCGCGCGCGGGAAACCAGACCTCCCCTCTCTCCCCTCCACGCTTCTGTACACCCCCCTCCCCCCCCCCCCCTGCACATCACCCGCCTGGGCAATCCACCCCGGGCACAATGGCGAGGTAAGCGGATTTGGCCCCGTGCGATTCATCTGTTGCCTCTCTGCCGCGGATGTGCTAGTTGGAGGGGGGGGGGGGCGGTGTCCATCCTTGATGAGTACCGTAGGCTCATGTCGGGCGGACTGGCGTAAGCGGAGTGGTGGGGGGTGCAATCCGATCTCCCGCGGATTGATTGCGCTGATGCCACCTGACGGCGAGAGAGAAGCAGCTAGCGTTCCGGACTCGAACCCAGCACACCTTATCGAAAGCACGGTAAGGAAGAATCGGTAATGCAGCACAACACACAAGTATTTTTCTAGGGGGGGTTGGGGGAGACTGAAAAACAGCGACTACATGGTCAATCGTGATAAAACCAAAATAACACCGAAACGTATGTAAATACACAATTTAAAATTGAAATTGAATTTAGTACGCCTCAAAGCACTGCACCGATAAGCAATTAAAATTATGAAGCTAATAGGCATTTTCAATCAAAGCTTAAAATGACAACGTAATTATTTAAATATTAAATTCATTCAGAGTAATTTATTTAGCATTAAGTTTGTAACAAATTGTATGCCAAAAATATTGGAAAATTGATTTATTTTTAATCTTGCAGCTGTTTATTACTCTTTCTATTCAGTATTACCTTAGTATATTTTTCAAACACAGAAATACTTAACATATATATTTTATTTGTTCTGAATAGTTAGGCATGCTTAGTACAAATCAATATGTTGTAAAAGTACGTTATGTATCAGCCAAAATTACAGTGTTTTTGGAGAAATTAGTAACATTTGTGTTATATTTATTCAGTAATATGCTATATTTTTAAAAGAGTTCTTGCAGAATAAACTAACACCTAAATCTCCGGTTTTAAAAAAACGAAATAACCTGAAAATACAACCATAATATCATGTCTCTCGATCTGAACCTCAGACTTTATATATATATATATAATCAGTATCAAATTAAAGCAGTATATTAAATTATGTTTTTCAGTAACAAAGTAAAATGTTTAATAGCTACTAAACAATAAAAAATATTTCAAGACCTAAACACCAGGTAAATACAAGATGGTGTTTTTCACTTTACAAGAATCATCGAAGGTTTTAGAAAATATTTAACTTGTCAGAATAGAAAAAAAATCTTGAAAATGCAATTTTTGTTTAGTCAACGTGTAAATCGTATGATCTTAAAGCCTTAAATATTTCGGTATTATTATCATGGCGGTTTTCGTGGCATGTTCATACACTACCTTACGTGACTCCTGATTCCCTATTTGTGACCACCTCTTTGGTTCTTCGAGAGCAAAATACCTTGAACAACCTACTTTACCGGACAGAATACTTAAACGCCCTGTTCCACAATCATGGAGCGACCCCAGCGTGGTATTGCATACCGCTGTGTTTCTTAGCAACTCGGGTTGCCTATAGCTTCATAATAAACAGCTTCCATTCTGAAGTCTTAAGTGAACGAGCATTATCCAAGTATGGATTATCATTAGAGCAAGACCTTTTAACTACTTCTGAGATTGCAATAAATATTAAACTTTAACTTTGCAAGTAACGTTTGTTAGCAATACAATTTTTACTTTACATAAATTTTATTTTTAATTAAATAATAACCTTAAACTTAACGGAAATTTAAACTATAAGTTCAGAAATTAGAAATGAAAACAGTATTTTAATAGAAATTTAATGTATTTTTAGAATTTATTTTAATAAAGGTAGTGGAGATTAAAAAAATGATTCCGACACTTTATGAATACGTTTTATCTGCGCAGTATAATATTTTAACAATTTTTTTTTGGAAAACGCAGCGTAATTACAATTTTATTTTAACGCAAGCGTGTTATTATAAATATTATAATTTGGGTTTTGCTCCTTATTTTTTTAAGCTGCACTTAAAAAAAATACAGATATGTTACTTTTCAGCAGGTTGAAATCTTTTACTTGAATACAGCGTATTATCAAATTAAATCTGTAATATATAGTTTATTACATGCACTAATTATAACAGACATTGTTTCAATTAAATTTAAAGTCTGTTCTTGCTGTACCACGTTCAACCACTCATTAAAATAAAGGATTATGAAAAATATTTTTATTTATCTATTACAAACCATTACAAACACACATAATTTTTTTTATAAATTATGTCAAACAGTATGTAATTCAAGGAAGTGTACCACAAAATTATTTTTTTTTCGCTTGTGATATTGATATAGTTGTACAAATTAAAAAATATATGTAATTTTAAATAAAAAAAATATTTCTGTTCCATTTACAAAATAAAAATTACAATGTGCTGGTTGGACTCGGGCAGCAAGGGGCACTCGCTCTGTGGACAACTCGCTTAGCGAGTAGCCGACGCTTGCGGGCCATGTTCGGAAGAAAATATTGTTCTTTCATCTATGGATTATTAATTATAATTACTTGTGTAAATCGGTATTGTTAAAAAGTGTTATGTAGGTATTGTTTCAGCTGTGTAACTAAATGTTTCTGCAGGTATAATGCCTTTCACGCTTTGGTTTCACATGGTTATTATTTGTCACAAATTATTATTATTTCATTAACTAATCACACACGAGTGTGTAAATATGTTAAGTTCAACTATGAGGCGTGAATATTTCTCTATCGTATTGTGGCTGTAGGTGACTGTGGCTCAACAAAGTAGCATTGAGCTAGGTCCTATTCATGCACCATGTTGTCACTTTCACATGCCAGGTACCTACCTCATTACCGGCTTGCTTAAAACTTTAAGAATTATTTAAAATCAAAGTATGGTTTAAATGTACGAGAAAAAAATAGTACATTTGTTTTTATTGAAAGGATCTACAATTACTTACTATCCTCCATTACTATCTATTGTTCTATTAAAAATATTAGTAATTAATCTCTATCAATAACTAATAAGCAAGAAGTTGAACTTCTGTCGTGAGTGGACCCACGCACACGTTTTTTGTAAATGGAACATAAATATCAATCTAAAATTACAGATATTTTTTTTTAATTTGTACATTTACATGGAAAAAACTGTATCACTACAAAATAGTGTTCGCAGTAATACTGGATTCAGATTTTATCCGGGAATTTGTGCTTTGTATTATCCCAGTACCTCCAATAGTTGGAAGTTATTTGTAAACCGTTCCCTTGAATAGCTTTCCAGTATTAACTGCGCACATAATGAGAAAGATACATCAGAATAAAGTCAAATTGTATAACATTAGATTTTCTTTTCCAAGGTGTAAGAAAAATTAAACTTGAATAAGAAATACTCAGTATTATCTCGAAAAACGTATTTCATATGTAAAAAATTACCATCGCCATGTGTGTTGTACGAAGCTACAATATCTTTCCTTGTAGTGTTTCAAACTATTTCTTGGCAACTGGTCTCTAAAGGAGTCTTTTTTTTTTTTTTGTAAAATTAAAGAATATTTTATTTTCTGTGTAGACTTCTCGAAACGTATGTGGTGGCGGAACGCGCGAACCGCATGTGGAAACAAACATAACCCAGTCGTTGACGCGGGAAAGAGCTGGTGCTACCGACCGAAAAGACAGCCGAGAGAGTCAGACGAACAGAGCCGAAATTTTGGCGCGTGGACTGTACAGAAGGACCCAGCAGTTTTGAGGAGGGTGACCAGGAGGTAGGTGGTTTAAGGGAATTGAAACATCGCCCAATATTGAACAAAGAGTGAAGTATAGACTATAGATGTGAGCGGAAAGTTTTTTTTTTTGAAAAAATGTAACTTTTCCCACCCTATTACCAACATATAATTACATCGTTTCAGTTAAGTTGACATACATTGTAAAATAATTTATTTTCTGCAGATTTTTTTTTTTTTTTTTTTATAGTTTCTGTCAGTGGCATTTGTTCTACCCAAAGCTCAGATTTTAATTGAGCCATTAGTAGGTTAGTAAAATAAAGACAAAATGTATGTTTCATTTGGTTTTGTTTGTATTTTTAAAAAAAAGGTGATAAAATTGATTTCTTTCTGTGAAAGTATAAGAACTCGTTGGGAATTTTTTTTTTTTTTTCCGGTTTTGCTGAAACATTTCCCCCAAAAAACCACTGGTTCGGCCTGCTGCCCGCCACGCACTGAGGTCGCCGTCGAAGTGGCGACGCGAGGCAGGGACTGCGCTACGCCTCTCCCACTTTGTGCTCCGAGGAGCGGAAAGCTCTTAAAACCAGGGACCTCCTTCCCTTCCCTTACCCCCTCCACCACCCACTCCCCAGTCCCTACAACTACGCAGTCTTTGGATGCTCGAAATTTCAAAGTTCGAAATTCTCGCCCGCGCGACTTCTCTGGAGTTGCGCGTGTGTGCGTGCTCAGTTCTCGGGAGATGTTTTTGAGGGTCTGCGGAGGGGATGGTAGTGGGGGGGAAAAGGGGGTGTGTCCGCGGCATTGAAAGGCTGTGCCATCTAGCGGCGGGTCGGGAGGCACTACACGTCCGCCCCATCCCCCCCCCCCCTTCACCTTAATTAATGAGTTTATCGCGAGTGTGAGGAGGGACCCTTGGGTTTTTGGGAATTGCAGAAGGGGGAGAGAGGAAGAGAGAGTATGAGAAGGGGAGAGAAGGGGTCGCGCTCGCAAAGCGGCACAGACTTCCAGAGACTATATACCATTTTAATTTTCGCCTTGAAGAAACTTTCTAATTAGAACTTTTCTGATTAATCACAGTAATTAATTAGTGCCTCGCGTAATGGGGGGTGGGGGGAGAAATAAAGTTCAGAGCTTTCTAGATATGCGAGGCTACGTGCGGACTGGGTTTAAGGAGGGTGGAATTAGGAAGGGGTGGCGTTTTGGGGTTGAAATTTTAGTGCGGGCCGGGGGCAGGGCGTTGCAAGTTGTCACCAGGCTGGGGGGGGGGGGGTGAGAGAAAAGCAAAGTAGAGAGGGGTGTCGACTACAGGAGTGAAAAGGCGACCAGCATTCACGCAGAACTCTCTCTTTTTAACCCACTCCCTTTTTTTAACTCTTGGGCCATTTTTGCCTCCCAACTCCCTCTTCGCAACCCCTTTCGTCGCCGCTCGCAAATCTTCGCGTTCTTCGGTATTGGCAACTAGTTAACTCTTGGCGTGCGATGCGAATTACGTTCGCGTGAAAGTCTCTGCCCACTGGAAATTCAAGTTTTTCAAAGCGAGTAAGGGGCGAAGCAAAAAGATAAAGTAAGAAACTCGTTTTCAAATATTTTCAAAAATGCTTTCTATGACGAAGCCACCCACAGCTTTATTTAAAATAAACTTGGATTTAATTATAAGTCGGGAACATTCCGGTCTTCATGACGAGGGTAATTTTTTTTGGGGGGGGGGGGGGGGATAATCAAGCGATTTTCGAATTAAAACTTGTTGAAAGTTTCTTGTCGTGTTAAAACGGATTATTCTCGAGAATTTTTTTAATAAAGTGTGATTGTGAAGCAGATTTCAACCAAAGGATTGATCTGCTTATGCGATCCTATTCCGAATCAAAATATAAAGAAATTTCAAAGCATATTGGAAACGCTATCAATAAATATACTTTAAAAATAAGCAACAAAACCTTTTTTATATGTGACCACGGTACTCAAATGCATAAATTAACGTACATTAGCACCCACGAAAACGATTACCATCAATACATTTGTAGTAAATCGTACTAATTCATTGTGTGTATGTATGTATGTATGTATATATATAATATATATATATATATATATATATATATATATATATATCTTTGCGTGTTAATCATTATACGAGTGATGTCCGTAAAATAAGTACCGTCTAGTCATTAAAACAATTAGTGAGAAGTTTTTATTGACAGTTTTAGCTTAATACATATCTACTTCTCATTTTCACATAGTAATTTTTCGTAACGCTGCACCAGTTTATTTAACCCCTCTGCATAGAAGTTCGCCACCTTGGAATGGAATGGACGCCTCCGCCATAGGCATCAATGACTTCGAATACGCAATGCGTGTAGCCTAGGTACAGGCGCGTAGTGAACGTCTCTGGAAAACGTTCAAGCGATCTCTGTAATAGTCTAAAAATTATGGCTACAGTTTTTTGAAACGAAAATGGCGTCATTTTGGATGATTTAATGAAACATGGGTCAAAAATTACTGCAAAAATTACAAAAATATGATTATAAACTGGTACTTATATAATAGCCAAGTGTGTGTTTGTGTACACGTTTTTCTCCACAACTATCAAATTCCCCCCCCCCCCCACAGAAGGTTTGGGTGGTAGATAGCCCTTGGTCTGCCATTGGCAATAACAGTCTTTGTCAGCAGTATCTGTGCTGGTCAAAATCTCTTCTTAGCACATTGGTTTCTCTTTAAGAGACCCGAATATGTTTTAGGATGTTTTAGAATGTTTTAGAATGTACTAACTGAGTAGCTAAGTGTACCGGTACGAACATGATAGAATATCCTATAAATGTCAGAATTCCCCAGAATTTTGTTGGTAATTTTGGAATGATTCGGAATGTTTTCTGAAGTTCCACTAATTATTAGTCATGTTTCGAAATTCGCACGAAATTCCAAATGTTGTAGAATGTTATGTAATGAAAAATTTTTGATGCTCAATTCCAGAAATGTAAACGTCAGAACTATGGTTAAGGAAAAATTTCTGTATATTTTAAGTTTTCTGCGTATTACATGCATATAGGCCAAAATATGGGCAGTATAAAACATACGAGCACCGTATCAAGACATGACTTTTTGTTGCTTGAAACCCACGCCAAAACTCTCTCCCCCCCTTGCGAATTTTTACGGGTCCTCTTTGCGTATCCCAGATTTGCGCCTTTGCTCGAAGGTATACTAGGCAAAATTTGACGCGCGTTTATCTGTGATTTTGCAACAAACAAGAGCGGATCAAAAATAACAACTTCCAATAAAGAATACAAGCAAGTGTTGTAACGACAAAAAATAACTGCAATGAAAATAAAAAAATAAAAAATTGTTTACTTAATAGTAACTAGAACACGACAAACTTAGAGCCTACAAAATTAAGTATCTTTTGATTCTGACGCGTTTTTTATACATATTTTATCGCATCGTTAATTGATTAATTTTATATAAGTAGTATGTGTTTTAGTCCTATTAAGCGTACGATAATTTTTTTTACTGAGCAACGCCGGGTATTACATCTAGTAAACAAAAAAAAAATAAAAATAGCGAACAGATTTGGGGGGAAAATAGCTTAATAACTAGAAATTAATTTAATAAAACCCATACTTACCAAACCTGCAAAAGTCAAGATATAAAAAAATTAAATATTATAGAAATTGGATAAGCATGGGAATATATCATGACTCTAGTAGGCCTTTATAAATTGTCTCAATTTGTTTATTATGAAAATCTAATGGTTTACTACGGTTTGGGTGAATTTTTGCACATTTTTACTTTCGAAATAAGTGGAAAAGTTCTGACTGCATCATATTTCAAAAATTCTATCCCCAATTTCCCCCCTCCCCTCCAAAAAAAAAAAACACAACCCACTAAATATAGCTCGGGCCACGCCGGGCAGCTAGTAGTTAATAAGGAGTAAAAAAGCAGGGTAAGATAACGCACGCACAAGAAAGGTGAATGATCTCATTATTCGTTAGGAAAGTTCGTCTTGAGCGCTCACACGTCGAGGGCCGTGGGTTCGATGCGACACGCGATGGCCAAATCGGAGCCCACCATGACCTTGGCGGTACCATCTGCCTTGGTAGACCCGCCTACACGGGCAAAATTGCGGCATTCAGAGCTTAAGGGAAGAAAAAAACCCACACGATTTTAAATCTGCTGAAGCTTGTTAAGAGTGGTGTATGTTTTACTAAAGGAAAAAAAAAAAATTGGTTGTCTGTAAAGTCGGTTTACAGACGATAGTTTGACGTGACAACGTCATAACAAAACATTAATGAAATGATTGCATACTTTTATGAATAAAATTGAATCATTTTTATTGAATTATCACTATTTTGTATGGATACAAAGGAGGAGTGAAATGAAATCTACAATTTAATTGATAAATTTACTTTTATTTGCACTCATTAATTCAAATATGTTTATTATTTTAACGAAGAGATTATTTTAATTATAACTTTTATACATGTTTGCTATTTAACTTCTTCCATTCTGTGTTATGCTGTTAAATGATAGCACTATGATAGGAAAAGTAGGAAACTAATGGGAGTGTTTCAAGTTTATGTGCCTCGAAAAAGTCAAATCTATGGTTGTTCCAATCGAGTGGAAGAGAGATAGATGCGGCGCAAGCTTACAGTGAGCGTAACGGGACACAGTGTAACGGGACAATGTGGGTTACGGGACACTTTTTCGTTTTGCAGCCGGCGTTAATCGATTTATTAGACGTTGTCACGTCAGAAAGAAACAAAGCGCTCAAGGGCGGACGAGTAGTTTAGTTTCAGAATAAATATTGGGGTATTCTTGAAAGCACTCGACGACCGTCCATTACACCCTTCATCTTCATTTCTCCGTCCGAATTTTCATGGTAGTCCTGTGCGCGACGAGAAGCATTCACTCAACACGAGTATATCCCTGTCTAGGCCCCTGTGCCATGACAGTGCGGCTCTCCTTATCGAATCAACAAAACTTGGCTGGTCTCGGGAAGTTCTGTCACCTGCTGTTACGTGACCTGTGTTCAGTTTCTCTTGGAAGAGAGTCGATCAGACGTGACTGCGTGGGGCAGGAAGTCTTATTTTCACATACGAGAGCCACACCCGAAATTCATGCTCGCTTTTTTTTCCCCGTTCCATCTCATTGTATAAACCGGTGTGGCATTAAATTTTGCTGTCGATTAGGATAGGTTAGCTACATTATAAATACCTTATAAAACATTTTGGATGGTTGGTTATATTAGGTAAGTATATAGCTACCTTAAAATACTGTAAAAATCATTTTATGGTTGCTTAGCGAATAACTTTTTTTAATATGTAGCTATCCAGGGCTAGGAAACCGTTTGCATGATTTCACAGTATCTATAACGTAGCTATCCTGACCAAATGAACAGTCCACAATTTTTTTTAAGTATTTATAATGTAGCTTAAAAAAAAAAAATAAACACCGAAGATGCACGATCGGGCGTTTGGCTCTCTCGTCTGTGAAAATAAGGCTTCCCGGTCTCCAGCGGGCGAGAGTGGAAACAGGGGCGTCTCTGCTTGCGGGGGTAAAAGGGGGAGGGGGTGTGTGGTTTGGCGGGGGGAGGGAGGGGGAGGCCTGTGTCCGGAGGCGTCCGGGCGGAAACTCCGGGCCGCTGGGGGCGGCGCCGATAGCCGGATCATCGCGGGATTACCGCCGCGGCGAGGAGAAAGTGGGGGGTGGGGGTGGTGTGGTGGTTCGGAAAGGGTGGCGGACGGGGGGTTTTGGCCGGTCGTCAGCTGATAGCGAGGTGGGCGCACCGCCGCGCTGACCCCCACACACCTCCTGTCGCCCCAGAACACGAGGAGACCCCCCCCCCCCTGACGCGCACGTTCGCGAAATTCGTTCCGCAACTCGCAAGGGCGCGCGTCTGTGTCTGTGTCTGTGTCTGCGTCTGCGTCTGCGTCGTTAATGGGGCCCCTTCGCAATTATCGTCTTTGACGCGCAGTCGTATCTGGTGGGGAAGCCTAAGATGTGCATAAAGTTCTGTCCCTGCCCGAACACGCCCGAATATTCACCTTCGGCCAACCTCGGGTTTATTTATATATATTTATATTTCTCTGTTTGTTTTAATGTAGCTATACTAACCTAACTAACCGTCCATAGTGTTTTAATGTAGCTAACCTGACCGACCACTTTTAATATTTGAATTCATTTTTCCTATGCGCAAAAATAAAACAAATCCCGAGGTTTGCCGAAGGTGAATATTCGGGCGTGTTCGGGCAGGGACAGAACTTGATGTACATCTTATGTCTCCCGTAGCTGGTGGGCCTGACACGTTTCAAGATGAATGTCCCGTTCACTCTCCCTGCGGTCCTTTCAAGAACACACGCTCTGGAAACCCCCGAAAGTTAACATTTGGAAGAAGAAGAAGAAGAAGAAGAAGTAGAAGAAAAAATAATCCGAAAGCATGAACCACCATTCTGACCTCAACACGAATGTTTTCCGTAAAAACAAGACATCCCTCGGATATAGCTTGGTCGAGTTTCAAATCGCGCGCTTTCTTCTTGTAGTTCTGCGCACCGCGTGTGCTCTGAACGTTATGGATCGTGCTATCGTGCACAGGGGCGTAATTTTTGAGCGCAAAAGCAAAGATGCTTCTGGTTTTTTGGTTAGTGCGTATTATGGACATTATAAACTCCCTCCTTTCTCCTCGCACCAGAACGTACTTGGTCACCACTTTGAAGCCGAATATATCATTTAAAATATTAATGTATATTATTTTTATTTCAGACGTTGTCTTGTTTTGTAGCAAATAATTTGTGCCGGCATCAATCATTGTTGCAAACGTGGTTATTAACGTAATATTTCTTAATTGAAACACTAAAAGAAAAGAAACTTCCATAAATTAATGTGAGTATTTTAGTCCTTGCCAGTGATGTGTATCTAACCTCGGTAATGAGCAAATTCGTGTGTTCTCATGTTGCAAATAAACTTATTATACGAAACTCTCGACACAAACTTTTACGTAAAATTCTTTAAAATAATGCCGAATGTGATAAATATACGCAAATTGTGTTTTTTTTTTTTTACTGCATTTCTGAAAGCGAATCACATGTAAGTTAGATTCCGCACCCGCCGCTAGAATTCGCTGCCGGAGCAGCTACGTTGTTCATCGAATCAAACGTTTTGCAGAGTGAACTTTTAAACTACATAATTAAACAGCTCCGATAAAAGTTAAAAAATACTTGAAAAATTACCAAACACGGGCTATGGACCGAATTTCGATAAATTTCATTAAAATACTGCCCATCTTGTTAAAATTCATCAGTTAACACTATGAAGTTTCCCTTTGGCTTTGTGAACTTTGATTCGCGCAATCCGACACAGACGGCAGCGCCGTGGTTACACATTTCCGTTCCATGCGACTTCCGTTCCGTTCACGAAATTACTCCTACAAAATGTCGTATACCGATGACTAAGATTTTGCACATTAAAAAAAAAAAGCTCCAATTGAAGATGGTTCATTGACATAGCTCGCCATGAAGGTTTTCTCGTGTGAGCCGAATTCCAACCAAGCAGAATGACGGAACATTTGGAGGCACGATGAGGCTGGATAAAAATGGCGGCGAAGCCGGATTATATTTCACCCGCTTGAATCAATTTCCCCGTTTCAGGAAAGAGCAGTAAATTATCTGGTGGTTACTTAAAAAAAAATGCGTGCTTGATTTACGTCCAGGGCCACAGGTCGTCAATGACTCATGCAGAGAACAGAACAGGTTCCGGGGAGGGGGAGGGGGTGGGGGGTGGTCGGAAATGGGAGAGGAGGGAGTTTGAATCATGCATACCGTAGTTGACCCGAACGCCACCCATTCGACGTTTGCTGTGTGTATGATCTGATTGGGTAGACGTACGTTGATGACTTAAGCCAGGAAAGACGCCTAAATCACGACAATTTTTTGACGTGATAACGTCTTATAAATCTATGAACGCCGGCTGCACGCACGAAAAAGCATGACTCATTGCCACGTTCCGCCTGATCCGAGCGTGCAAGAACCGGCCAACCACCGTGCGAGAAAATCTTCTTTAATATCGAACAGGTTAATGCAGGCTTTTTAAAAGCAGCAATTTAAAAATTTTGAATTATTTGTCCAATTTCGTCATTTCAAATTAACAATTAATTGACATTGATTTGATTTCAGTTCATTTCTATAACTAATTGTTCGTGATTATATTTAAACAAATTATTTAAATTAAATTTGCAAAAACTGTAAATATTTGAAAATAAAAAAGTATGCAATTTTTCATCAATGTTTTCTTATGACGTTATCACGTAAAATTATCGTCCGTAAACCGACTTTACAGACAACCCCCTTTTTGATGAATATAAGTCTTGGGTCTCGGTGTACGGCATTTGATACGAGTAATTTCGCGAATCGAACGAAAAGTAACATGGAACGGAAATGTGTAACAACGGCGCTGCCATCTGTGGTTGATGGAGCGAGCCAAAATGCACAAAGCCAAATGGAAACTTTGTATTATTAACTGTTCAACGAATTTAACAAGATGGACCGTATTTGAATCAAATTAACTGTTGAAATTCATGCCCAAACCGCGGAGATTTAGTTTTTTTTTATCAAGTCTTTTTATCTTTTATCGGAGCCGTTACATTATATAGTTTAAAAGTTCGCTCTGCAAATCGTTTGCTTCGATAATCGAAGTAGCTGCTCCGGCAGCGAATTCTAGCGGTTGTGTGCGGAAACTACGTGTGATTCGCGTCCAGAAATTTAGTTTAAAAACGCAATGTACGTATATTTATCACGCTCTGAATTACTTTAAAGAAACCTAAGTTACATTTCGTGTCGAAGTTTTGTATTATAAGTGTGTTTGCAACATCTGCACACATGATTTTCCTCGTTGCCTGGTTAGATGTTACATATCAATGGCGAGTATTGAAAAACTCTCTCATTTCTTTTTCTCTTGTAATTTTTTCTCCAATCACTAAAAATTATAATATTCTCAGTTTGAAAACTTAAAGGAATACAGCAATAATTCATGGATACGACTAATTAATTTTTTTTCAAATGCAATTAAAATTTACCGCTATATTTCGTTTTAATTTACTGACAAAAATATTATGTACGTGTTTCTGGAGCTAAAATTAAAATTGAGTTGTTACGGCACCATATTTTCAGTTGTATTTTAGAATTTTTACAGACAACCATATTTATTATTACTTAACCTGCAATTGGGCTTTCACCCGGTGGCAAGAACTCCCACTCACTCCCCTCTCCCCCCCCCCCTCCATCAGCTTTCTCCTCAGCTCCCTCCCATCCCTGACCTCCACCATTTCCTCCCCCAGCCCATTCCACTCCCTCCCCGTCCTCACCAGGAAGGTGTTCCGCCCTCTCTCTGTCCGCCTCCACACCCTCTGGAGCTTACATCTGTGGTCTCTTCGTCCTCTGTACTCCCCTCTATTATTATTATTATAATTGTTGTCTTAGGTAAATATTAAAACAATTTTTATTTATTCTGTAATGTTAATTATTGTTTTTTAATAATATATCATAGGCTACGTTAAGTCCGTTTTATCATATTTTATGTTATTACAATAACTTTTTTATACTCGCTAGTAATTTTTTATTTAGTTTGTATTACATTCGTAAGATTTTGTTTTTATTTTCTTGGATATTATCTTTATTTAGGTTAACTTGGTTATGCAAGTTTTGCTTTATCAATAATTTGTAGGAACTTTGTAAAACAGTAACGTGGTTAAGTTTGTTAATATGTAAGTTAGTTGTTGGATGTAAGTTAACATGTTTAAAATTCCACGTTCAACGTCATGAATTATGTTTACAAGTGCAGTATTTGTAGTATGAAGATTGCTGTTTGTCGAAGTATTTTACTAGTTTATGTCTAAGAGGTGATATCCAGTTAGGTACGCGCTCATTGAACACGCATTGTACTCCAGTAGCTTGGACTGAATTGCAAGAATATATATCGGGCGATAATCTGAGATCTAAGGGGGTGACTGGGTTTGAGGGATACCTAGATGTAACAAGTTAATTTCCACAACAACAGGGTAGCAATAACTTCTACTCGAATAAGCAAATTATATACACATTTTGCTTACTACGCGGTTAACTGCTTCATAAACATCTTCATAAGTTACCTGTTTGAAAAAAAAATACATGTATTCGGAATTTCGTACACTTCTTATGGATCGCTGATATTGTATTAACCTAAGAATCAGCATTTATAAGGTTTTTGTATTATTTAAGAATTGGAAGTTTAGGTCATCATTATTTACAAGACAACTCCGCATAAAAGTAAGGCAATAAAATTAACTTGGTGTTAATATTAAGGAGAGTCGACGACACGAGAGAACTTTTTTATGTGGCTGGCAGGACATCCAGATGTCCTTTTCCTCTACCCTCGCGTCTGCAATAGTACATAAGAGGGAAGCTTTGCGGTCCGGAGAAATGGATGTGGGAAGAAAAAAAAAGAGGGGGGGGGGGGGAAGGGAGGCAGAAAGAGAGAGATGGCTAGAAAGAGACGGATGTTCTCAAATTAAAAAGAAAAAAAATCCGCTGTGCTCGGAAGGGCGGTTGAGTGGACGCGCCGGGCCACAGGGGCCAATATGCGTTGCGGTGTGCTGGGGAAGATCCGTCTGGATTACCAGCCATTAAGTGCCGGCGACAAATCACCGAGACACACGGCGGGTAGCTGCGGAAGGGAGGAAGGAGTTGGTTGGTGGGGGGGGGGGGGGGGGATGCACGCGACAGTTGCTCCATGGTGACGTCACTCGACAGTTCTGCTCGCCGCGAGATTCTAGTTCTTTTTTTTTTATGTTCCTCATTCCCTACTTCACTGGAAGATTCTCCGTTCGATCGATGAAAACAAGTGGATAGATAACAGCAGGCTCACCTACATATAATAATTGAACACTAGTTAGTAGGTGTACCCGAGTGAATAATCGCACATCATGTAATAAAAAAAAGTTGTCCTCAATCGTGATAGATTATGCATGTGGTACATAGTATTATTGGTAGAAGTGGATGTTGGTAGAAATGGGGAGCTCACATTATTTGTAGCACTTGGTTGTGAAAAAAAAAATGCGGTTTAATTGTTACATCTCCGGCTCCCGTTATCGTGGCGAGATGAAATGTACACCAGTTTTTTAAGTCTTAAATCACAGGTTTTAAACAAACAAAAAAAAATCATCAAAATCGATCCAGTACCTAGTTTTTGCGTGATACTCGAACAAACAAAACAGACCAACAGACGGTTACAGTTTTGTAATAATAATTCAATAATAAACTATTTTAATTCTAACTAATTTCAACTCAATAATAAAACATTACCTATATAATACAAAATTTATATGGATTAACTGCGTGAGTTCTTACTGTGTGTGTGTGTGTGTGTGTGTGTATGTATATATATATATATATATATATATATATATATAATTTTATAGTTTACGCGCGTAGGTATTTGTTCTAAAATAGCAGACACTATGGTTAGAGACCCAACCCTTAGCTGAACAAAGGCTAGTGTTAAAATTTTAAAAGGCATGAGTATTGTTAGAGTAGTGAGTAGTTTTAAACAAGAAACAAGCGTTAAAAAATTAGTATAGCAAATACATTTTTATATACAGTTTAAAAATAAAAGATTGTTCTGGTTTTTACTTCATATATTAACATGGCAAAGATTATGCACATATGCTTCCTAGCTTCTTACCTCTATGAATTGTAGTTACATCTCTCAGTATCTCTTCATCTGATGCCAAATTCTAGATTTCCGTGGGCAAAAAGACTCTTTAACGCATACGTCGATAATGTGAAACTGCCTTATTACGGACATTATTAATACGTGACTTTTACACCAAAAATTACCCTTATGTTCATAATTAAAATTAGAATTATATATATGATTAACCAGCAAATTTTAACATCACGTTCAATAAGACGTTAGGTCGTGGAACTAAAATTCTTGATTTTCTGCCAACTTGACGGCGTAAAACCAGCTATTATTTTGGTTGAATTACATGCAGTTACTTTGCAGTGATTTTTTTCAAAGGTAGATTTGTAGCCTGAATGGATTACGCAAATTTGTTTTAATGTCGGGTATGACGACGTACGGTTTTAAGAGTAGAGATGGCGAAACATTTCGACACATTAATGTATCGGTATTTAGATATAGTGCTTAAATTATATAGATCCTGATAAAATACCGGCGTAAAAATATCGATATTTTCACATCCGTCTATTATAATATACAAACTTTTACTCATTCTTGAATTATTATAAAAATATTACTTAAGTATATGTTATAGAAATTATTTTTTTTATTATTCCATGATACGTTATATCTATGGTTCGATGCTTAAATTCACCAACATATGAATTTCCTGTGATTTCCAATATTTTCATTTTTTTGTCCATTTAATCATTATTTAGTTTGGAAGCCTTCGGTACAACATTTCAATATTTTTGTCAAATTTATTTATAGATAAGTTTAATAAAACTTTTTTTACCTGAAAAATATTATTTTATTTGAATTTGATATATCGGAACAAGATATCGATATTAAAATATCGACACTAAAAGCCGATACCAAATATCGACACTAAAAGCCGATACCAAATATCGATAATTCCGATATAACGATATATCGTTTGCCATCCCTACTTGAGACAGAATCTTGAGGCGACTGGATGTCCAAGATTATAGTGGGGTCGACTAGATTTGTATAAATATGGGTAATCCCGTGATGTTGGGGATCGTACCACCGATCCTAGCCACATGAGCGTGCATAAAGAGAGGGTGTTCTTTTTTTGCGACTGAATAGGTACGGTTATTGAGGAGTCATTCACTGGCTGGCACATCTTACGCGATAATTTCCTCTTAAGTGCAAAGCTGTAATGCTGGAACCACAATGGTGTGACATATGCAATGCGAAAGCAGAATAATGCATTACTATAAGCTTATGGTTTATAGCCATGGAGAGATCCGTAAAACAACTAGATGCAAAACTTACCTTGCCATTATGTTCATACTTCATGTGCGTACGACAGCCATTTTTACAACATTATTTTAATTGATATTTTTGGGGGAAAAAATTGTTTTATTAAGATCGGATATTTATTCGGAAAATTCCTTGTACGTGACGTATTTAAAAGATTTCACGAAGCGAATAGGAAAACAAATCTCTAAAAATCTCAACCGTTAACAATCATTTGGAAACAAAGGTAACTGATGCTCATTTGGCGAAGCGATGGAAGTAGCAACAATTTATCTTTTACATTTATTTCGGAAAAGTTAAATAAGTAGGAAATGTGCCATATTTGTATGGTAGATTTCCCATTTCTTTTATAGGTTAGTCATTTCCATTACATTCAAGAAACCAGAAACATTATTCTGTGTATGAAATAATGTTAGTCATTTTAGGGAGATTGTAAACTATTTTTGTACGAAATAGCTTCCAGTTGGGTACTTTTAAAAACACGTAGTTCCTTTACTATCCTGACAGCGTTCGTGCGCCAGACAGGCAGAAATGTGAAACATTAAAACAAAAGGTTACGTCAATTTTTTTTTTTGCCAACTGAATTCGTACCTCAAATCACTGATATCGAATCAGCAATTTAATATTCACTATGTTTTCCCCGCAATCGATGTTTCCTTCACGCCCAGATTAAAATACATTTAACATTTGTATACAAAATCTCCATGAGAGGTCTTCATTTCATTATTAAATTTGTTGCGTGCGACCTAAAAACTGTTATTTCAATTTATATCGATTCACGAAATTCATTTTTATGGGGACTCATCCGTTGTTTTTGTGTTCAGGGATCTCTCTTTCCTAGTGGGATTCGCAGAGGTCGTCTGCCTTCTCTAGCACGCCATGGCTATTAATCTGTTTTCCAAACAAGCTGAATCGCCTAAAGATGATGCCTTGTATTGATATAGTAATGATCACCTGTCACGTGGTTTGGAAAGAGATTTAATATTATATATACACACACATACATTTTGAACTTTCTAGACACGCATGTCTGTGGGGTGGTTGGGATTTGGTAAGTTAAATCACACACACTAAAAAATTGGTTGTCTGTAAAGTCGGTTTAACGTGACGTCATAACAAAAAAATTGATGAAATGATTGCATTCTTTTATGAATAAAATTGAATCATTTTTATTGAATTATCACTATTTTTTATGGATACAAAGAAGTGAAATGAAATCTACAATTTAATTGATAAATTTACTTTTATTTGCACCCATTAATTCAAATATGTTTATTACTTTAACGAACAGATTATTTTAACTATAACTTTTATACATGTTTGCTTTTTAACTTCTTTCAATCTGTGTTTTTCTGTTAAGGATAGGACGATGATAGGAAAAGTAGGAAACGAATGGGAGTGTTTCTAGTTTAATGTGCCTCGGAAAAGTCAAATCGATGGTTGTTCCAATCGAGTGGAAGAGAGATGCGGCGCAAGCGTACAATGAGCGTAACGGGACAATGAGTCATCCTTTTTCATGCGTGCAGCCGGCGTTCATAGATTTATTAGACGTTGTCACGTCAAAAACTAGTTCAAGACAGCTTCATGAATTTTGTGTGCTAAACTTGGCGCACCACACAAATAGATAGCAGAATACATGTACACTAATTCAATTAAATTAAAGAAAAACCCTGATTTCATACTATACAGGTATCTTCGTAAATTTTCAGTTATCTCGGTAAATTTACGGGTAGGTACGAAGTTAAACCTTGAATCCACGAGAATAAGCTTGGTATATTACTTGTAAGCAAACATATTCAAAAATTGGCGAAGACTAATTAAAAAAAAAAAACAATTCTTTTTTTTTCACTTGCGTTTGCACTGTTCACTCCCAACAAACACAACTTGGAAAGCAAAATACGGCGTTGTTTATACGAATATACAGTTATCTGAAATTACGAAGAAATAGTCGTTTATTTTATGTGAATCTTCGTTGAAAATTCCGTAAATTTACAGCAATATAAAACAATATATGTGCAATAACATTGTATTATTTTAAAATTTACGATCTCAAAATTTAGACGGATTGGGGGAAAACACTTACTGTTCTTAGCAATACAATTTTTGTATCGTTATGTAAATTTGTAGTACAAATTAACGTTGAATGCTTTAAATTTACTAACTCGTGTAGAGAAAATTCACCAGGTAATAAAATATTTTATTTCACTACGAAATATTAAATTTTTTGTAGCAGCTCTCCATGCCACTACACTAAAAGAAATGTTATACTTTTTACAAGGAAAATCCTTAGAAACCCAGTTGCCAACGATATCACCTGTAAAACTGCAAATGGTACACAAGTGATATCGTTGACAACTTAAGTTTCCAAGGCCTATGCTTGTAATAGTATATATATATTTTTGACGTGACAACGTCTAATAAATCTATGAACGCCGGCTGCACGCACGAAAAAGTGTCCCGTTACGCTCATTGTTCCGTTACGCTGTCGGCGAGTGCAGTAATAATAGGTTATTTTGCAATTTACTAAAAAATTATGGTGATTCATATAATTGATGATAGATATTTGATTACACTTTATTTATATGAAAACTTGTTCATAATTATATTTAAACTTTATAGCTAAACGCCAGTTTTTAAAAATAATTACAAGTCCTCTACACGTGAACTGTTTCGTCGACTGTTTATAAAGTTAAGTGAAAAGTTAATGTGGTTTTCATTGCTTATCACAACAATAATTTCGGCAATAAAGGTAAATTATTCTTGCATTTTAAAAATCTGATTACTAGTATAATTTCAAGTATTTATTATTTTATTATTAAAATAAAAATGATTCAATTTTATTCATAAAAGTATGCAATCATTTCATCAATGTTTTGTTATGACGTTATCAGGTTAAACTATCGTCCGTAAACCGACTTTACAGACAACCAATTTTTTACAGTGTAGAATGTTCGTTGCTAGCTCGCTTGTGTTGATAGAACAGAGCTGTTCGGTATTGGTTTCGCGTGTGTTTGATTGAATGCTATTTTGCTCGGCCACCGGTCGAAAGAGCCGGGCGGTTACTAAACTCGCCGCTCGCTTTATTCGAGCAAATCACATTGAAAGCTCGTCTTCTTTCCCGCTTTACTCGCTTGCCATTGATCAGTCAGTTGCTTTGTTGAATTCTTTAAGAAATATTAGTTTAGTCAAAAAAAAAAAAACTTGTATTGAAAATGGAAAACATCTCTGCCTAATTTAAAGAGAGAGTTCGCGACGCAGTTCACAGGCACTTGCCTCCTTGTTGCACGCGCAAATTAAGTACTCTGTAGCGGCCGGAGGAGTGTGTCTGTGATACACCGGGCGGTTAAGAAGCAGTTAAACACCGGCCATATTTCAAATTTTTTTTTGGGGGGCGCCGCGCATTTTAGCGAGGCTCCGCTGAAAAGTCAAAGTAGACAAGCCGTTACGCCGCTTAACCGCAGGCGCTCAGCTTCGGGAGTGTCTTTTATGAGCCTCCCTGTCATCGTGACGCGCTTGCCATCTACCGGCTGCCCAATAAGTTGCGCACGCATGGCCACACCTCACTAATAATTTTGGCATTTAATAGGTAAATTAAATGGTAACTATACGAACATTTCTCCTTGGTTCACTATGAAACCGCTATCCCACTCCCAAAAAAAAAAAAAAAAAATTGTAAATTAAAAATTATTTTCGTTATGACAGAACAAGCAAACTTACATTGTAATCAAAATAGAGAAAATAAAATAATTAATATTGCTATTAAGTAACGTTAATGTTGCATGAATAAATATTTGCCAAAACAGATTTCAAAAACATTAAAAATTTGTTACAGAAATAACATTCAATGTTTAGTTAATAGAATGGTTTTAATGTTTTTAATTTTATTTCAAAAAAAAATGTTCTTTTGTTTCTTTGTAAATAAATGGAGTGTTAAAAATTCTAAAAAAAAAAAAAAAAAAAAAAAAAAAAAAAAAAAAAAATTGTTCCTCAAGCGGACTAATTATTGAACCGAAATTTTTGGATTCGAATCTCACACTTTATGCGCCCGCCGCAATGTGCCTTAATCGTAAAAGCGTCTTGCCACCATCACGCGCAGATAACAGCACGAAACGGATGGCAATTTTGAAACTATTAAAAACTGTTCCGATAAAAGCGAAAATGTCTTTAAAAAAAAATCCTAAACTCGGCCATGGACCAGATTTTCAGCAGTGAATTTTATTAAAATACTGTACATATTTTTGATATTCACAAAACAGTTAATATTTTAAAAATTCCGCACAAGTTAGAAGTTAAATTTGTATGGAATTACAAAAAAAAAAAAAACATTTAAAGTACAACACTAAGTATATGATAATGTTCGCAGGCTTTCACGGCCATTGTCTGAAGTAGCTTGGCTTCTGGTTTGTAGTCGTGTCCTTGGCGAATAATTCAGACGTTTCGGTCGACATTGCAGTCGCCATCATCAGAGAGCAGGTACCTACTCAGTATATGATTTTTTTTTTTTGCTTAAACGACTGATATGTCTGTAAATACTTATAAGCAAACCTTGACATTTTTGAGATGATTAGACATTATTATATAATGATATTAAAAAAGTAAAAAATAATTCCAGTGACGAGATTTGAATCACGCCCCTTGAAGTTACCAAGAGCGCATCTACCACTGTGGTACTAAGCCTCTTGGGAATTTTATTAGGAGAGTATGTATTATAATGTCCGAATTCTTAGGTATTTTAGAACTTCTGATTACTTTTTAGTAAGACTATTTTAGTTTACCAAAAATCATCTTTGTGACATTTCCGTTCATCGAATTCTGTTCCATTTTCACAAAATTACTCCTACAAAATGCCGTATACCGAGAGCTAAGATGTTTACATATAAATTAGTTAAAATAATAAATAGTTGAATTTTACTAATGTATCAAATATTTTAATTACTGACTTACAAATTCTAATGAATTTTTTTATTTCGTATGTAGTTAGTAATAAAGTATTTATAATTAGTATTTTGTAAAAAAATAATTGTTTCCTAAATGATAATGCACTTGCGCCTCATTATTTTTTTTAAATTAACATTTTCTAATATTAATGATTATCTAATTTTGTAATTAATTATAATTTGTCTTGTACCACTGCTAAAATTATATTCTTTCACAATAGTATTAAGTAACTTTTTAACATGTATGTTGAACACTGCAATATTTTATCAAATAAACAGCATTCTTACAAATAAAACCAATAACACTGAAATTTTCTATCTCAAAATAAACATTATTTAAAAGTGAAACCATAAAATCTTGGTCTCTGTCAGTTGGCAACTGTATTAAAAAAAAAAAAAAAACTTTAAATAGGTACGTTAATATTTTATGTTGTTTATATTTCGTATGTTTTAGTAATTTCTTGATTTTTATGTAGTTAAAATACTGCACAAGTTTACTTTCGTGAGTGTTAAAGTGATTGTATTAATGAAGAAAAAATAATAAAAAACAGCCAAATAATTTTAGCGACATTGTTACCGACCAATAAGAATCCTAAACAAAACAAAAAAAAAACCTTGATTGTACAGAATGCGTCGAAATTCGACCTACAAACTTATGTTGCAGATGCATAAAGACAAAATAATTTGATAACATTTATACTACTTTTGGCCTAAAAGTGCTTCCGAAGGATAGTATACGTCTTTGAAGTGGGGCAGGACAAAAACTTTCATTATAAATGATAAAGTACTATTTGGGATGAAATTCTGCAAGGCTTAGTTCCATAAAAACGTAATCCAATCACCACGAATTTTGTTGCTGCTTAAGAAATAATTTCATTGAAATATTTGTGAGGTAACGCCTTTATTTTACACATTTTTTTTTGTGACTTGTCACCTACTACCCCCAATTTTTATTTAGTGAAATCATTTTACGACAGCGACAAAATTGACTCTTGCTGCACAACTTCGTCAAATTTATTCCAATCCAGGCTTTATTATTTACAGTGAAAAATATTGTTCAGCCCCAAATTCAAAGGCGTATACCGGCCTTGCGAAGCCTTTATATCTTAAGTCTTAAGTATTTTCAACTTGTGTTGTCCTGATGAACCTGCGGCTGAAATTTGCCGGTAGGATTGAGATTCGCGTCCGAGACAGGAAAAATTCGCGATTTAATTTCGCTTTAGCCATAAAACAAAATACTTAGGACCTTTGTATTGCTTCTGCCACTGGGCCAATTAGAAACCCCTTTAACCAAAGCAGCAGCGAATCACGGGCAAACCAGACGAAACTCCTCACAATCAGCAGCCAATGTGATATTTTATAAGCATCTGTATATCCCGGAGTTCATTGAACCCACGAATTTTCCCGTCCTTATGTAAAGGCGAGATGAGTCTATCCTGAAGAGAACTACATTCGAGAACTAATGCAGGATAATCTAGTAAATATTTTATCTTCCCTACGTTACCATGAGCTTTTTTTTTTTATGTATCACATCTTAGTTCTCGGTGTTCGGCATTTGCTAGGAGTAATTTCGTGAAAATGGAACGGAAGTCACATGAAACGGAAATGTGTAACCACGGTGCTGCCATCTGTGGCGGATGGCGCGAACTAATGTTCACAAAGCAGAAGGGAAACTTAATGGTAATAACTGTATAGTGGATTTTAACAAGATGGGCAGTATTTTTTTTATAAAATTCCTTGCTGAAAATCATGTCCAAAGCTGACTGGTTTAAAACATTTTTTCAAGTTTTTTTTTCTTTTCTTTTATCGGAGCCGTTACATTGTCTAGTTTGAAATTCCAGCCTGCAAATGGAATGATATGTCGACGTAGCTGCTCCGGCCACGAATTCTAGCGGCGGATGCGGGAACTACGTGCGATTCTAGTCCAGGAAAGTATTGTTGAAAACACAACAATTCGCGTGTGTTTTATCCACGGTCGTCATCGTCTTAAAGAATTCTACGTTGAAAATTCTGTGTCGGTGAGGAAAAAAAAACAAACACGAATTCGCTTGTTGCCGAATAATGTTTAAGACCCGCTCATATATGTAGGTATATATAATTTTTTTTCTTTATTCGTTGCCTCGTCGGGCATAGCGGGTCCGGGGCATGAATCACTGGCGCGCTCCAAGGGCCACCTTGTTAGCCGGCCAGGCTCTGACCCGGGGGGTCGCCCCGGTTTACGATGCCAACCACGAACGTGCTACAAGGGCTCAAGTGCTCGGGACCGATACTTTGCTTCTGTTACACCGTGTTGTTGTTTTTTTTTTTGCGCAAATTTCAAAGTAACTATCGTTAAATTGTTTATATTTTTTTTCTATAAATTTAGTACGTATTTATTTCATTTTTTTTTTTTTTTGAAACTTGAAAACCAAATTTTGTGTCAACCCCAGCATGAAATCGTGTTGTATGCAGTTTTAAATTGACCGTTTATGTGTAACCTTTGACAGGTTTAACTTAATTTATTGTATTGTCATTCATAACTAATTAAAAAAAATTGGGTTTTTCCGAAAAACCTTGATAATCTCAGGTTTGTAGGACTGTGGTAAAACCTATTTTTTTTTAAAATTAATTTATGATTTATGTACAGTAAAAAAAAATATTTTTTCAAAGGCTACATACAAAAGATAATTTAATTTTTGTATACAACACGATTACGTAGTCTTAGTTCATGCCAAGGTTGACATCAAAATTGACCTTTGTTTCTAAAAACCCATAAATAAATACTTTTTTAAACTGAAGATATTTTTATATACAATTAATGATAGTAGTAGTATTGTATTTCCTGAAACAGGGTCCAGGACGAGATGAGGTTAGTAACTGACTGACATCTGACTTCATCGCGGCCATCTTGGATGACCTTGACATCTGACCTTGAACTTTTCCATTGCCTTTGACCTATGGCTTTGACATTTGACCTCAATCCCATATTGAATTCTGCCATCTTGAAATCGAAAGTCCCACTCCCCGAACGTTGCACTTTTCGTTACGCCTGCCATCTTGGACTTGTGATGCCATTGTTGCACTTTTCTTTACTGTCTCCATATTGGATTATAGAACGTTGCAATTTTTGTTACATCCACCATCTTGGATCTGTTGTCACAACCACTTTTTTCGTTCTTATGTAATGTCCGCCATATTTTTGTCGTCTCCCGGAGGTAGCCATCTTGGATGACATCACGGCCAGCTTTTTTTTTTTCTGTTCTTCTGGAGGCCCCCATTTTGTATACAGACATCTTTGTTTCTGCTGTTGTTCCTAGAGAGCACGAAAGGTCGATGTTACATTACCTGCCAATGTTATTATGGTCCTTATAGAACATTTTACATGCAATTTTTTATGCAAAATACATTGAAATCGCGGTGATTCGAACCATGACAGCTCGAACGTCTGGGTTAGAAAACATAAACTTTGCCCGAGCGGCCATCCAGACTTAACCAGCTCCAGAATTAAGGTATATAAACATAACACATATTCGGACTTATATATATATATATATATATATATAATTTGAAGGAATAATAGCATCACCCACTAGAGAGCGTTGCCGCCATCTTTATTTTCAATACTAGCTACAAGGAGTTCCAGTTAATACACATCACCTGCTAGATGTTGCCGCCGGCATCTTGTTTTCAGTAATCGATACAAGGAGCACTAGTGTCATGTCACATAGTACACACGCCATCAACTAGATGGTACTGACGCCATATTTAATTTTTACCAGCTGGTGGGCAGTAGTATACAAATGCCATCCGGGATCTTGTAGGCCGTTTTGGCTGCCGTCTTGAAAATCTGTAATTTTTAGTTGTAAATTCGGGAGAAATTATAAAAATAATTATAAATGTTGTTAAAATAATGATTGATTCGATCGATATCCATCCTTGGTCCAATCCTTGACTGATAAAAAAATATTATTTAATTAAAATTACCAAAATATTGACATGTTTGAGAAAAAAATTAAAAGTAAAAAATTTATTGCATAATTTATACTCTACTGCAAAAACCAAAACAAGGAAATTACAAGCATTTCTCGATTTCTACAGTCTTCTTAGAAGGTGAAGCGGGTCATTACAAAAAAAATTAAAGCAGGGATTATTTCTCAGGAATAATCAGAATCACTTATAGAATACAAGCTGAAGTCTCGTATGGAATAACCAGCAGCACACGGAGAAAACCAACAGAATATTATAAGGAATAATCAGGAGCATTTGTAGAAATACAACGCAGGTTTTGCTAAATCAAGATCAGTATACCATAAAAATTACTTCTAAAAAAAATTGTAAACAGTCTGTTAGCTTGTGAACCTATATTCAGCAAGGTTACAGTTTTAGCACGACACTACAGACAGTAATTATACTTGAACACTAAGTGTAGATTTTAAAGTCAGCTAATCATAATCTAACAATGCTGTTAGATGTTTGCGACTAGTTTAGCAGATATAGCCTACCTAAAATGGTCTTTTTGCAGTAGACAAAATGTTTTACCACTGCTGCTGCCTAGAGTAACAGAAAAGTGTAGGTTATAATTAATATTTAAGGACATCTTTAAATGGGATATCCTGGTTAATGATGTGTCATAAAAACCTTTAAGTACATAATGCAAAATGATCATATCTAACATGACTGTCGTATTGCTTACCTGGGAGGAACTGTCTGTAGGTCACTTTCCTTGCAATGGAAACTCTAAACGCGCTGGCACGAGGTGATTATGACAACGCGAACATAATCTAATTCCCATCTGGCACGGACATATTTATCTCATTCCACTTAAAGTCGCTGTGGTCACCGAGACCACCAAGTTGTAAAGTAATGTATGTGCAAGTGTCACCGCTAGAAGGAGCAATTCTTCTTCTGTAATCATCCCAATTTTTAAGCACAGTTGATGAACGGCATTATTTGGAGTTGCTGGCATTAAAAATTTCGTTCCACTTTCCAAACCATTTTTGTTTCGTATGGTTGTGTGTTGTCGTTTGAATAGCGTGTATCAGAAACCTTCTCTAGATATACCTTCCAATTAAATGTCGGCAAGTCACCTTTAGTTTATTTTGGTTAATCTGTACGTTTATAAAACGTAATACAAGTGCAGTGATTGATTCTGTAAGTAAACACGTCTATGCTGTGGGGTCATCAAATTCCCAATATTCTAACCACTTATGTCGGCACAACATACAGTTCCTGACATTGACCAGAAGTAAACGGGTTTAAAAAATTAATGACCCTAGTATATTCAAGATAACTTTTTTTTTTCATATTATAAGTTAGCTAAATTTTTGTTGACCTTCCGAATAGTTGATATTCTGTAACAAACTGCTGGTGTAGTTTTGCTCTCGTCCTTACATGCATCCTTGTGTAATTTCACGGGTTTGAGGTGTTATCAGTTGAAACAATTGTAACGCTAGTCTATTGCTAAGGTAGCCAATTTCTGCCAACAACTCTTCCGTGATTATTTTCTTGCACTGTTAGAAATTATATATTTTCTTGCACTGTTAGAAATTATATATATTTTCTTGCACTGTTAGAAATTATATATATTTTCTTGCACTGTTAGATTTATGTATATTTTCTTGCACTGTTAGAAATTATGTATATTTTCTTGCACTGTTAGAAATTATGTATATTTTCTTGCACTGTTAGAAATTATGTATATTTTCTTGCACTGTTAGAAATTATGTATATTTTCTTGCACTGTTAGAAATTATGTATATTTTCTTGCACTGTTAGAAATTATGTATATTTTCTTGCACTGTTAGAAATTATGTATATTTTCTTGCACTGTTAGAAATTATGTATATTTTCTTGCACTGTTAGAAATTATGTATATTTTCTTGCACTGTTAGAAATTATGTATATTTTCTTGCACTGTTAGAAATTATGTATATTTTCTTGCACTGTTAGAAATTATATATATTTGCTTGCACTGTTAGAAATTATATATATTTGCTTGCACTGTTAGAAATTATATATATTTGCTTGCACTGTTAGAAATTATATATATTTGCTTGCACTGTTAGAAATTATATATATTTACTTGCACTGTTAGAAATTATATATATTTACTTGCACTGTTAGAAATTATATATATTTACTTGCACTGTTAGAAATTATGTATATTTACTTGCACTGTTAGAAATTATTAAAAATTTACTTGCACTGTTAGAAATTATTAAAAATTTACTTGCACTGTTAGAAATTATATATATTTACTTGCACTGTTAGAAATTATATATATTTACTTGCACTGTTAGAAATTATATATATTTACTTGCACTGTTAGAAATTATATATATTTACTTGCACTGTTAGAAATTATATATATTTACTTGCACTGTTAGAAATTATATATATTTACTTGCACTGTTAGAAATTATATATATTTACTTGCACTGTTAGAAATTATATATATTTACTTGCACTGTTAGAAATTATATATATTTACTTGCACTGTTAGAAATTATATATATTTACTTGCACTGTTAGAAATTATATATATTTACTTGCACTGTTAGAAATTATATATATTTGCTTGCACTGTTAGAAATTATATATATTTGCTTGCACTGTTAGAAATTATATATATTTGCTTGCACTGTTAGAAATTATATATATTTGCTTGCACTGTTAGAAATTATATATATTTGCTTGCACTGTTAGAAATTATATATATTTGCTTGCACTGTTAGAAATTATATATATTTGCTTGCACTGTTAGAAATTATATATATTTGCTTGCACTGTTAGAAATTATATATATTTGCTTGCACTGTTAGAAATTATATATATTTGCTTGCACTGTTAGAAATTATATATATTTGCTTGCACTGTTAGAAATTATATATATTTGCTTGCACTGTTAGAAATTATATATATTTGCTTGCACTGTTAGAAATTATATATATTTGCTTGCACTGTTATAAATTATATATATTTGCTTGCACTGTTAGAAATTATATATATTTCCTTGCACTGTTAGAAATTATATATATTTACTTGCACTGTTAGAAATTATATATATTTACTTGCACTGTTAGAAATTATATATATTTACTTGCACTGTTAGAAATTATATATATTTACTTGCACTGTTAGAAATTATATATATTTACTTGCACTGTTAGAAATTATATAAATTTACTTGCACTGTTAGAAATTATATAAATTTACTTGCACTGTTAGAAATTATATAAATTTACTTGCACTGTTAGAAATTATATAAATTTACTTGCACTGTTAGAAATTATATACATTTACTTGCACTGTTAGAAATTATATACATTTACTTGCACTGTTAGAAATTATATACATTTACTTGCACTGTTAGAAATTATATACATTTACTTGCACTGTTAGAAATTATATATATTTACTTGCACTGTTAGAAATTATATATATTTACTTGCACTGTTAGAAATTATATATATTTACTTGCACTGTTAGAAATTATATATATTTACTTGCACTGTTAGAAATTATATAAATTTACTTGCACCGTTAGAAATTATATAAATTTACTTGCACCGTTAGAAATTATATATATTTACTTGCACCGTTAGAAATTATATATATTTACTTGCACCGTTAGAAATTATATAAATTTACTTGCACCGTTAGAAATTATATAAATTTACTTGCACCGTTAGAAATTATATATATTTACTTGCACCGTTAGAAATTATATAAATTTACTTGCACCGTTAGAAATTATATAAATTTACTTGCACCGTTAGAAATTATATAAATTTACTTGCACCGTTAGAAATTATATAAATTTACTTGCACCGTTAGAAATTATATAAATTTACTTGCACCGTTAGAAATTATATAAATTTACTTGCACCGTTAGAAATTATATAAGTTTACTTGCACCGTTAGAAATTATATAAGTTTTCTTGCACCGTTAGAAATTATATAAGTTTTCTTGCACCGTTAGAAATTATATAAGTTTTCTTGCACCGTTAGAAATTATATAAGTTTTCTTGCACCGTTAGAAATTATATAAGTTTTCTTGCACTGTTAGAAATTATATAAGTTTTCTTGCACTGTTAGAAATTATATAAGTTTTCTTGCACTGTTAGAAATTATATAAGTTTTCTTGCACTGTTAGAAATTATATAAGTTTTCTTGCACTGTTAGAAATTATATAAGTTTTCTTGCACTGTTAGAAATTATATAAGTTTTCTTGCACTGTTAGAAATTATATAAGTTTTCTTGCACTGTTAGAAATTATATAAGTTTTCTTGCACTGTTAGAAATTATATAAGTTTTCTTGCACTGTTAGAAATTATATAAGTTTTCTTGCACTGTTAGAAATTATATAAGTTTTCTTGCACTGTTAGAAATTAAATAAGTTTTCTTGCACTGTTAGAAATTAAATAAGTTTTCTTGCACTGTTAGAAATTAAATAAGTTTTCTTGCACTGTTAGAAATTAAATAAGTTTTCTTGCACTGTTAGAAATTAAATAAGTTTTCTTGCACTGTTAGAAATTAAATAAGTTTTCTTGCGCTGTTAGAAATTAAATAAGTTTTCTTGCACTGTTAGAAATTAAATAAGTTTTCTTGCACTGTTAGAAATTAAATAAGTTTTCTTGCACTGTTAGAAATTAAATAAGTTTTCTTGCACTGTTAGAAATTAAATAAGTTTTCTTGCACTGTTAGAAATTAAATAAGTTTTCTTGCACTGTTAGAAATTAAAAAAGTTTTCTTGCACTGTTAGAAATTAAAAAAGTTTTCTTGCACTGTTAGAAATTAAAAAAGTTTTCTTGCACTGTTAGAAATTAAAAAAGTTTTCTTGCACTGTTAGAAATTAAATAAGTTTTATTGCACTGTTAGAAATTAAATAAGTTTTCTTGCACTGTTAGAAATTAAATAAGTTTTCTTGCACTGTTAGAAATTAAATAAGTTTTCTTGCACTGTTAGAAATTAAATAAGTTTTCTTGCACTGTTAGAAATTAAATAAGTTTTCTTGCACTGTTAGAAATTAAAAAAGTTTTCTTGCACTGTTAGAAATTAAAAAAGTTTTCTTGCACTGTTAGAAATTAAAAAAGTTTTCTTGCACTGTTAGAAATTAAAAAAGTTTTCTTGCACTGTTAGAAATTAAAAAAGTTTTCTTGCACTGTTAGAAATTAAAAAAGTTTTCTTGCACTGTTAGAAATTAAAAAAGTTTTCTTGCACTGTTAGAAATTAAAAAAGTTTTCTTGCACTGTTAGAAATTAAAAAAAGTTTTCTTGCACTGTTAGAAATTAAAAAAAGTTTTCTTGCACTGTTAGAAATTAAAAAAAGTTTTCTTGCACTGTTAGAAATTAAAAAAAGTTTTCTTGCACTGTTAGAAATTAAAAAAAGTTTTCTTGCACTGTTAGAAATTAAAAAAAGTTTTCTTGCACTGTTAGAAATTAAAAAAAGTTTTCTTGCACTGTTAGAAATTAAAAAAAGTTTTCTTGCACTGTTAGAAATTAAAAAAAGTTTTCTTGCACTGTTAGAAATTAAAAAAAGTTTTCTTGCACTGTTAGAAATTAAAAAAAGTTTTCTTGCACTGTTAGAAATTAAAAAAAGTTTTCTTGCACTGTTAGAAATTAAAAAAAGTTTTCTTGCACTGTTAGAAATTAAAAAAAGTTTTCTTGCACTGTTAGAAATTAAAAAAAGTTTTCTTGCACTGTTAGAAATTAAAAAAAGTTTTCTTGCACTGTTAGAAATTAAAAAAAGTTTTCTTGCACTGTTAGAAATTAAAAAAAGTTTTCTTGCACTGTTAGAAATTAAAAAAAGTTTTCTTGCACTGTTAGAAATTAAAAAAAGTTTTCTTGCACTGTTAGAAATTAAAAAAAGTTTTCTTGCACTGTTAGAAATTAAAAAAAGTTTTCTTGCACTGTTAGAAATTAAAAAAAGTTTTCTTGCACTGTTAGAAATTAAAAAAAGTTTTCTTGCACTGTTAGAAATTAAAAAAAGTTTTCTTGCACTGTTAGAAATTAAAAAAAGTTTTCTTGCACTGTTAGAAATTAAAAAAAGTTTTCTTGCACTGTTAGAAATTAAAAAAAGTTTTCTTGCACTGTTAGAAATTAAAAAAAGTTTTCTTGCACTGTTAGAAATTAAAAAAAGTTTTCTTGCACTGTTAGAAATTAAAAAAAGTTTTCTTGCACTGTTAGAAATTAAAAAAAGTTTTCTTGCACTGTTAGAAATTAAAAAAAGTTTTCTTGCACTGTTAGAAATTAAAAAAAGTTTTCTTGCACTGTTAGAAATTAAAAAAAGTTTTCTTGCACTGTTAGAAATTAAAAAAAGTTTTCTTGCACTGTTAGAAATTAAAAAAAGTTTTCTTGCACTGTTAGAAATTAAAAAAAGTTTTCTTGCACTGTTAGAAATTAAAAAAAGTTTTCTTGCACTGTTAGAAATTAAAAAAAGTTTTCTTGCACTGTTAGAAATTAAAAAAAGTTTTCTTGCACTGTTAGAAATTAAAAAAAGTTTTCTTGCACTGTTAGAAATTAAAAAAAGTTTTCTTGCACTGTTAGAAATTAAAAAAAGTTTTCTTGCACTGTTAGAAATTAAAAAAAGTTTTCTTGCACTGTTAGAAATTAAAAAAAGTTTTCTTGCACTGTTAGAAATTAAAAAAAGTTTTCTTGCACTGTTAGAAATTAAAAAAAGTTTTCTTGCACTGTTAGAAATTAAAAAAAGTTTTCTTGCACTGTTAGAAATTAAAAAAAGTTTTCTTGCACTGTTAGAAATTAAAAAAAGTTTTCTTGCACTGTTAGAAATTAAAAAAAGTTTTCTTGCACTGTTAGAAATTAAAAAAAGTTTTCTTGCACTGTTAGAAATTAAAAAAAGTTTTCTTGCACTGTTAGAAATTAAAAAAAGTTTTCTTGCACTGTTAGAAATTAAAAAAAGTTTTCTTGCACTGTTAGAAATTAAAAAAAGTTTTCTTGCACTGTTAGAAATTAAAAAAAGTTTTCTTGCACTGTTAGAAATTAAAAAAAGTTTTCTTGCACTGTTAGAAATTAAAAAAAGTTTTCTTGCACTGTTAGAAATTAAAAAAAGTTTTCTTGCACTGTTAGAAATTAAAAAAAGTTTTCTTGCACTGTTAGAAATTAAAAAAAGTTTTCTTGCACTGTTAGAAATTAAAAAAAGTTTTCTTGCACTGTTAGAAATTAAAAAAAGTTTTCTTGCACTGTTAGAAATTAAAAAAAGTTTTCTTGCACTGTTAGAAATTAAAAAAAGTTTTCTTGCACTGTTAGAAATTAAAAAAAGTTTTCTTGCACTGTTAGAAATTAAAAAAAGTTTTCTTGCACTGTTAGAAATTAAAAAAAGTTTTCTTGCACTGTTAGAAATTAAAAAAAGTTTTCTTGCACTGTTAGAAATTAAAAAAAGTTTTCTTGCACTGTTAGAAATTAAAAAAAGTTTTCTTGCACTGTTAGAAATTAAAAAAAGTTTTCTTGCACTGTTAGAAATTAAAAAAAGTTTTCTTGCACTGTTAGAAATTAAAAAAAGTTTTCTTGCACTGTTAGAAATTAAAAAAAGTTTTCTTGCACTGTTAGAAATTTAAAAAAGTTTTCTTGCACTGTTAGAAATTTAAAAAAGTTTTCTTGCACTGTTAGAAATTTAAAAAAGTTTTCTTGCACTGTTAGAAATTTAAAAAAGTTTTCTTGCACTGTTAGAAATTTAAAAAAGTTTTCTTGCACTGTTAGAAATTTAAAAAAGTTTTCTTGCACTGTTAGAAATTTAAAAAAGTTTTCTTGCACTGTTAGAAATTTAAAAAAGTTTTCTTGCACTGTTAGAAATTTAAAAAAGTTTTCTTGCACTGTTAGAAATTTAAAAAAGTTTTCTTGCACTGTTAGAAATTTAAAAAAGTTTTCTTGCACTGTTAGAAATTTAAAAAAGTTTTCTTGCACTGTTAGAAATTTAAAAAAGTTTTCTTGCACTGTTAGAAATTAAAAAAGTTTTCTTGCACTGTTAGAAATTAAAAAAGTTTTCTTGCACTGTTAGAAATTAAAAAAGTTTTCTTGCACTGTTAGAAATTAAAAAAGTTTTCTTGCACTGTTAGAAATTAAAAAAGTTTTCTTGCACTGTTAGAAATTAAAAAAATTTTCTTGCACTGTTAGAAATTATAGTAAATCTTTCTAGAATAAATTTCCAGGAATAAGTGGTGTTTTTCGCAATTTCGGATAACTGGACTCTCGTAAAAACTATGCCGGATCGAGAGTTTCATGCAGCGCTTGTGAACTTCTCGTTTGTTTAACAAGGAGAGAGTTCTAACACAAGCCAGAATTTTTTGTCATTTTTTATATTTTTTTTTTCCTTCTGATATTAAGAAAAAAATACGATAGTTTTATCCGTGTGCTCCTGATTTTTCTGACAATATATTGATGGTTTTCTCAGAGTGCTCCTGATTATTCCTGGCTAGACAACTGATGGTTTTCTCCAAGTGCTTCTGGTTATTTGTGATAAATCTCTCTGCAAGAAGGATTTTTTACTTAATTAGATACACCATTTTATTCAGAGTTACATTTAATAGGTGAATTTAAAAAAATTGTCATTACTCAGTCCAATAATATGTGATAAGACAGATGAGAAACACTATCACGAAGGACGAATCTTCCTCGACCTTGGTGTCTAGCGAAGCCTTCCTTACCAAAACACACTACTTACCACGTCGCGGCAATTCAGAAATGGCACGGCCCGGACGTCTTTGATTCCCCCTCCCCTGCTGATCGTGTGCAGTCCCCATTAGAGGGGACCACTCCTCTGGCCCGTGCGCAAGAGCGCCAGGTTCAGGGCGTTACTATAAAAGGTCTCAAGACATTTATCTCGCTCCTATTATTAACTTTTAATTCCATGTTCACTTTGATAATGCACTCAATCATGTAAACACGGTACGTAGTTAGTTTCTTGGCTATCGTAGAATTATTTTTGTTAGAAATTAAATAATGGTCCCCTCAATATATATTATTTGTTTGGATATAACTCTCCGTGTTTATTTCGTTCTAGCATTTTGAACCATTTCACGTCATTAAGCTGTCAAAAATAGTTTTTTTTTTTGACGTGACAACGTCTAATAAATCGATGAACGCCGGCTGGACGCACGAAAAAGGGTCCCATAACGCACATTGTCCCACTACGGATGTGTCCTGTTATGCTCATTGTAAGCATGCGTGGCATCTCTCTTCCACTCGATTGGAACAACCATCGATTTGACTTTTCAATCATATTTTCGTCGTTTAAATTATTAATATTATGTAATTTTACGATCGTCGACCGATTTTCAGCACAATCGGTACGGTTATTTAAAAGTAAAGTTGATTATTCAAATACGTTTTTAACGAACGATGGTGTTTTACAGTTACACATAATGATTAAAATTACACCCGAGACCTTTTGCACAATGTTTTAAAAAAGATTGTAACCCATTTTAAATGAGTTTGGTGTATTTGGGATGCATGATTGTTATAAAATCGTGAAAAATAAACGAAATAATATTATTCCCCTACCGTGCTGCTATCTACGGTGACGAACGCGAACCGAATTAAACGCGATATCTATTTGCTATCGCGGAAACCAGAAACGGCGAGTGCAGTAATAATAGGTATTGTTACAATTGACTAAAGAATTATGGTGATTCATATAATTCGATAGATATTTGATTACAGTATATATGAAAACTTGTAATTATAGCTAAACACCAGTTTTTAAAATTAGTATTAATATAATTATTAACAAATTATCCAGACGTGAACTGCTTCGTCGACTGTTTGTGAAGTGAAAAGTAAATGTGGTTTTCATTGCTTATTACAACAATAATTTCGGAAACAAAGTTTAATTCTTGCATTTTAAAAATATGATTAATAGTATAATTTCAAATATTTATTCTTTTATTAAACTGAAAATGATTCATAAAAGAATACAATAATTTTATCAATGTTTTATCACATTAAACTATTGTCCGACAGACCAAACCCCCCCCCCCCCCCCCCCTTTTCTTCTAGTTTTCAATAACTTTCAGTTGCCTTTTTCTACATTCTGGGGTTTGAACCTAATTAATGTAAATAGCATGTGTCTTGCAGTCTCATTGCTTTTGCCGAATTTGCGTAAACCCATTTTTGGCCAATTTGTCGGCAAGTTTTTGGCTTGTTGTTTATTAAGTTTTCATTGCCTCAGGGCCAAATATCGTTTGTATAATCATTAGGAGAAATGTAAAAGGGCAGAACCAAGTGCATTTTAATAACAAATAGGTGTTTCCTAGATACACTAACGTTGTTGCGAGGATACAAATAGATTGACCATTTGTCCTTTGTAAGTACATTTACAAGTGACAAATACAGATTGTCATTTATCCTTTATAAACATATAAACTTGTAAGAGAACTTACAAATTTCTCTTTCATGATATTTCTAGATACTATCCCAAATAGTATATTGACATATTAAAATAAGAATGGTAGCCAGTTTGTTGAATTTAAAGTGTATTCAAAAGGACCTCTAAAAACTGTGTGACCAACACACTCGGCTATATGAAAGAAGTTAACACACTGGCTATAATAATGGGGGGACATGAAATCACTTTGACTGGAACGATATAGTTGAACGAATAGGAGAAAGTTGGAGAAAGTTGGAGAAAGTTGGAGAAAGTTGGAGAAAGTTGGAGAAAGTTGGAGAAAGTTGGAGAAAGTTGGAGAAAGTTGGAGAAAGTTGGAGAAAGTTGGAGAAAGTTGGAGAAAGTTGGAGAAAGTTGGAGAAAGTTGGAGAAAGTTGGAGAAAGTTGGAGAAAGTTGGAGAAAGTTGGAGAAAGTTGGAGAAAGTTGGAGAAAGTTGGAGAAAGTTGGAGAAAGTTGGAGAAAGTTGGAGAAAGTTGGAGAAAGTTGGAGAAAGTTGGAGAAAGTTGGAGAAAGTTGGAGAAAGTTGGAGAAAGTTGGAGAAAGTTGGAGAAAGTTGGAGAAAGTTGGAGAAAGTTGGAGAAAGTTGGAGAAAGTTGGAGAAAGTTGGAGAAAGTTGGAGAAAGTTGGAGAAAGTTGGAGAAAGTTGGAGAAAGTTGGAGAAAGTTGGAGAAAGTTGGAGAAAGTTGGAGAAAGTTGGAGAAAGTTGGAGAAAGTTGGAGAAAGTTGGAGAAAGTTGGAGAAAGTTGGAGAAAGTTGGAGAAAGTTGGAGAAAGTTGGAGAAAGTTGGAGAAAGTTGGAGAAAGTTGGAGAAAGTTGGAGAAAGTTGGAGAAAGTTGGAGAAAGTTGGAGAAAGTTGGAGAAAGTTGGAGAAAGTTGGAGAAAGTTGGAGAAAGTTGGAGAAAGTTGGAGAAAGTTGGAGAAAGTTGGAGAAAGTTGGAGAAAGTTGGAGAAAGTTGGAGAAAGTTGGAGAAAGTTGGAGAAAGTTGGAGAAAGTTGGAGAAAGTTGGAGAAAGTTGGAGAAAGTTGGAGAAAGTTGGAGAAAGTTGGAGAAAGTTGGAGAAAGTTGGAGAAAGTTGGAGAAAGTTGGAGAAAGTTGGAGAAAGTTGGAGAAAGTTGGAGAAAGTTGGAGAAAGTTGGAGAAAGTTGGAGAAAGTTGGAGAAAGTTGGAGAAAGTTGGAGAAAGTTGGAGAAAGTTGGAGAAAGTTGGAGAAAGTTGGAGAAAGTTGGAGAAAGTTGGAGAAAGTTGGAGAAAGTTGGAGAAAGTTGGAGAAAGTTGGAGAAAGTTGGAGAAAGTTGGAGAAAGTTGGAGAAAGTTGGAGAAAGTTGGAGAAAGTTGGAGAAAGTTGGAGAAAGTTGGAGAAAGTTGGAGAAAGTTGGAGAAAGTTGGAGAAAGTTGGAGAAAGTTGGAGAAAGTTGGAGAAAGTTGGAGAAAGTTGGAGAAAGTTGGAGAAAGTTGGAGAAAGTTGGAGAAAGTTGGAGAAAGTTGGAGAAAGTTGGAGAAAGTTGGAGAAAGTTGGAGAAAGTTGGAGAAAGTTGGAGAAAGTTGGAGAAAGTTGGAGAAAGTTGGAGAAAGTTGGAGAAAGTTGGAGAAAGTTGGAGAAAGTTGGAGAAAGTTGGAGAAAGTTGGAGAAAGTTCGAGAAAGTTGGAGAAAGTTCGAGAAAGTTCGAGAAACTTCGAGAAACTTCGAGAAACTTCGAGAAACTTCGAGAAACTTCGAGAAACTTCGAGAAACTTCGAGAAACTTCGAGAAACTTCGAGAAACTTCGAGAAACTTCGAGAAACTTCGAGAAACTTCGAGAAACTTCGAGAAACTTCGAGAAACTTCGAGAAACTTCGAGAAACTTCGAGAAACTTCGAGAAACTTCGAGAAACTTCGAGAAACTTCGAGAAAGTTCGAGAAACTTCGATTTTTACCAGGAACATGTTGGTGGTAATAATAATACTCAAACAAATCGAATTTTAAAAAATATATTTAACATGCTGATAATACATTAAAAATGTGTAAATAAGTTTCCTTTCCACACTAATTTTCAAGGCAAATTATCCAGTTGTCTATCTGCAATAAAAACCTCAACTTTCTGTCTGTTGGAGATGTCTTCTGAAATGTTTGTCGGGGTATATTTATTGAAGTTGTTCCCAGCTAATTAAGATTCCCCACTACCTGCGCAGGAAACCCATCGGCCCGGTCACGTGACGAGCAACCAGTGTGCAGTGGCTGGCAGTAACAGCAGCGACAGTGACCGGAGTTTCTTGGAGGCGACAGAGGCGACCAACTCGCCAGCCGTATCGCCCGAGTTGCAGCCGTCGCGCGAGCACAGGGAGCACGACCAGACGACACTAGCGCCCACCGCGGCGTACTTGCGCAAGGTGCTGTTGTGCAGGATGTCGCAGCGCAAGGGGTCGGGCGGCATGCATGCGCGGTAGTCCACGTGCCTGGAGCCTGCGGCCCACTCGGCTGTAACAGTTCCCTTATAGCTTTAATGGCTATATTTTTTTTTCATTTCCCTGACTGCGCTTCTGCCACAAATGTTTGGAACGGAAATTTACTTAGTATGCTATTTTGGTTATCTCTTGCGTTAAATTTTTACACATGTCTTTATCTGAATTATTTTTGATATAAAAAAACTTAATACTTCCCCTCACATTTTTGTTGTAATAAAGCTTTTTTATTGACTTTTTTTTACTTGATTACAATTCACAAAACTAAACCGAAAAATTTATATCTCACAAAACCAAGATTGTGTGTTAATGCACCGAGACACTAATCTACACGAGATACTTTGTTTACTTAAAAAAAAAAAATACATATAAATAAAATTTAGACAATATTTCATTAGTTTTTATAAAGTTTCAATGAGCAAAAAAACTTTAATAAAATCACTGATATAAGTTGTGAAGAAACAAACAAATTTTTTTATTATGTGTTAGAAAGTGCACAAAACGATTTTTTTTACCTTCAAATAGTTTTTTCACACGATTTTAAATAATTCTATCACATAACCATATTTAATTTTTTAACAAACTTTTTTTCTAACGTTGTCTAAATATTCTACATTTTAGTATATTATTCAATAATCATTCAATTTATTCAAAGTTATATATATTCCTTATATTTCAATGTATTTGGTAAACCATTTTTATAGATTTTTGAATGATACACTATACATTGTTGAATACAAAGGCCACATACCAACAATTAAACCTAACAGCTTGTACTGAAAAATGTAATTGTGAGTATACAAATGCTTATATAAAAATTTGCCTTCGAGTCAACAAAAATCATTAAATAATGCCTAGTTTAATGAAAAAAAAGCTTTTTATAATCACAAATACGATTATACGATACATTTTTTTTTAAATTCTTGCACACGGGAAGCCCGAACACGCCCGAATATTCACCTTCGGCCAACCTCGGGTTTATTTATATATATTTATATTTCTCTGTTTATTTTAAGGGGAATGGAAAGGTAAAATATCTTGGGAATGCTGGAATCGAATATCAAGGATAAAATCTGAACTACTCATCATATTTCTTTGCGGTTTGTTTTGCCAATTAGATAATTTAATTTAATTACGGAGGGTTGTGTGTACAGAAGTGGCCACAATAATGCATAGTTTTTTAGAAAAAAATTAAATAACTTTATGCAGAAATAAGGGGTATTAGCCATTATAAATTATACCAAAATATAATTTTTGAATGGTGTAATACAATATTATCTAGAGCTCTATAATACAGAATTGTACGTAATTGCTCAACAAGCGTGTCCTTCCTTACCTAAATGTTGCATGGCAGGTTTTAATTGGTTAAAATTCCTTTAAAATTCAGCGATCAAGTGTTTTTCACTTTTATTATAATAGAGTTCTAGATAATATTATATTACACAATATAAAAATTACATTTAGGTATAATTTTTAATTTTGTGGATAATACCCCTTATTTCTGCATAAAGTTATTTTTTTTTCTAAAAAAACTATGTATTATTGTGGCCACTTCTGTACACACAACCCTCCGTAATTAAATTATCTAGTTGGCAAAACAAACCGCAAAGAAATATGATGAGTAGTTCAGATTTTATCCTTGATCTTCGATTCCAGGATTCCCAAAATATTGTACCTTTCCATTCCCCTTAATGTAGCTATACTAATATAACTAACCGTCCATAGTGTTTTAATGTAGCTAACCTAACCGACCACTTTTAATATATGAATTCATTTTTCCTGCGCAAAAATAAAACAAATCCCGAGGTTGGCCGAAGGTGAATATTCGGGCGTGTTCTAGCAGGGACAGAACTTTATGTACATCTTAGGCTTCTCCTTGCACGCACACACACACGAAATATTAGAAACAATATAATTATTTGTACAACCACTTTAACGTGTAGGAAGTTGGATATTTCAGGTTATAGAATGCTGTTATGAAGTTGGTCACTGTTTTTTGTCATAATGTCATGCCCAAAACATTGCGGAAATCATTCTTGACCACGTCTGAGATGGTCAGCATAAAAAAAAACAGTCATTAAAAACAGTTTCCACAATGCAAAAACCACACTTCAGCCAATGTTTTAGCGTCCAACTAACTTAAAGCAGATCATGAGCTAAAAAAAAAAAATAAATAAATAAATAAATAAATATGTTGCTTCAACCAGTTACCGTATAATCATTCAGAATTGCTTCCGGCGGTAGTCGCTGGCTGCTTTTATAACTATCCTACAACTATTTCACTGACTTAATGAACAGAACTCTTCAAAGAAGATGGGTTTCAACTGAACGTAGCTGTTAAACTTTAAACCTTAATTCCTAATTTTGAGCACAGTTGCAGGTACCACACTTGTATTCTTAGCTCGGCAAACTTAATCGAAAAATGAAAAATTTCACCCTCAATTCGCCCTACAAGGTTAAAAATAATCGCTGGAGCTATGTGGCTGCTAGTCTCACCTGCACCTTTGGAAATTACAATAAATTAAAGACTTATCGACGAAGAATCAAACTCAATTAAAGAGTTATTCCCAATTTCAAATAACTGAATCTTCGTCGAAACTACGCCGAATTTTGACTTCCCTGTAGTAATATTTCGTTATATACAAAAGGTAAACACATACATGCAAAAAAAAGAAACTATTTATTTCGTTATAAACAAAAGGTAAACACATACATGCAAAAAAAAGAAACTATTTTTTTTACTAATATACCAATGATATACTTTTAGATTCATGTTCAAAGTAAGTGAACACAGTGTCCGTAAAATTACGAACATAGTCGTAAACTTACGATCACACTGTTTGAGTTGTACCCAGCATCCTTAGTGAATTGAAGGTAGAAAGTTTTAACAGTGTGATATCCCCCCACCCCCCTTCTCAACCTGCCAGGCGCCGGCGCAGGGAACAGCAACGACGAGGCAAGCGTCGGGTGTCACCACGTGACGGAGACGTCCCGACGCCCTGGAGATAACAGGCGAGACATACCCACAACCCCCCCCCCCCCCACCTCCACGACCTTGGTAAACACGAGACCCTGTTTATCGCCTCGACCGACCCTGGGCGCCAGAGTGCTTCAACGTGTGCTGCGCAGGCGATTCTCTCTCTCTCTCTCTCTCTCTCTCTGCAGATGGACCTCCGTCACTGACAAACCCTAGCCCGTGAGCTTTCACAGTCACTGCTCCAATCAAAAATTTTAAGACCAACAGAAAATTTTACATAACATTACTTGGTTCCACTGAAGTTATGGTATCAATTACTTAACCGCATTTGACACAAATGTTATACATAAAAAAAAAATAGAGGCCACAAGAAATTTAAATACTAACTGCTATTCATTTGTGTAATTTTCTGTACCAATAACGAACAAATCATAGTTTTGTTGCGAGAGGTATATTTTTTTGACTTAAAGTTTGGACAAACAATATTTTTTAAACCTTAAATATTATTCTACTACAGTAATGGTCTGCTAGAATCATTAATTTCGCTTCGCAAAAAAATTACTAAAATTTGGAAATGATAAATATTTAGTTAAGAGAATTTTAGAAGTTAAAATAATTAAGTAAATTTTACCAGAAATTTATAACCAAACCTACTGATGGGCTTAAAATTTCGGAGGGACTTGTATATTATGAAATGCTTTGCTTCATCTTAATTCCAGACGGTCACCAGGTAAGAACTAGCCAGAGTAAAGGCTGCTGCACCTAATTAAGCTGTTTTGCCTGACCCTACTGTGGCCACCCATATGAACCAATCACAGCACGGCTGTGAGTTTTCCTACGTGAAATGTGTCCAACATCAGGCCTTCATTTGACAATAGCTCTAGAAGATGGCTGTAACAAGGCACACCAAAACGTCGGGTTTTCTTCGTGACTGCCTGTCAAATTAAACTTCCTTTAAATTTGTCAAGACTCACAAACCTGACTTTAGCAAGGTATTACGAATTGCCTCTTGGTTGGGAAAACAATCGACTAAAATTAATGTTCGATGTTGACTCAACATCCATATTTACAGGTAAAAAGAATATACTGTTTGTAAAAGTTGGAAATTCGCATTACTTTTCACTTTTAAGAACATTTAGGAAAAACTACAACTTGAAAACATTATTCATCGACTTTATTAGACTTAAAATCAGAGCACGTTTTTTTTTGAGGAAAAAAAAACTGATCGAACTTGTTCTATTCGTTTAAGTGCTTTTATTTTTGGTCTATTTTATGCCTACTTCCTATTAACGTCAATGCTGAACAAACCATACGTTTCATAAAACACCACAAGAAAAAAAATGTCTGTCACACCTTTATTTGTGAGGAAATATTTTGTCATAAAACATAACTTTTTAATTAAAATATATATTTACCTTAGGTTTCACAGTTCAGAAAATTTAGCACATATAAAATCTGATGGGAGAGTTTAAATTTGGAAGTAATTAAAACCGAACTACCTGCACTTACATCAAAATAAACACAAATACTAAGTTCCCGTCAATGCTAAGATACACGTCTGTATTCCGACGGTAAATTGAACATCCTGTTTCCAGCGGCTGTCTCTTAGGCGTGGTGACTTCCAGAATCGGAATGCACTTACCACACTTTTAGATGGTAAATTTAGTTATCTGTGGTACCTAAAGACAAATATACTTGAATCAAAAAGTAATTTTCTTATGACAAGATAGTTCCTCCGATATAAAGGGTCGCCTAAATTTTTCTCACGTGGTATTTGATCACACATATGGTTCAGCATTCAACGTTCATGTGCTCAAATTACATTTGCAGTTCTTCAGTTTGATTACTGGTTAAATGTTTTTTTTAGAAATACCTTCATTACCGCATGACAATCAGAGCACCTGATTCTAGGCAGTTGTTTCAAACAAAGTGAGGCGTCGAAGAATTTCGTCCTAAGTTTTATTTTAGTTTCCTCACGAAGACGGCGAGGTATATGATAGTACAAGGAAACCTTTCTCGTTACTTTTGACATATAGATGAATAATCAAGACTTTAAAAACCACATTATTCTTCTGCGTCACACAAATTTATGGGAAATAGTAAATATTCGTATTACCATAAATTTATTTCCAGTAAGAAAAAAATGACTAACGACACAATTTTCAGAGTTTGTAGAACTTTGCTCAATTAGACATTACGCAGACGCTCGGCATTAAATCATAAATAGTTTAAACTATTTAAAAAAAACTACCGGTTCAGCTGAAATTTAGACCATATATTGAAAATATGTTTTAACTTATTTTTAATTTATGAATCGGCAGCCGAAATTTGTCGCTCGAATTTAGACTCGGCCTCGGCCGACCCTGGGCGCCAGAGTGCTTCAGCGTGTGCTGTGCCGGCAGATTGACTTCGTTACCAACAAACCCTAGCCCGCAAGCTTTCGAACCCAGTATCCAACTACTTCTTGGCCTGAGTCACAGCTCCCATCAACAGACGAATGTTAGTTACAAGCATCAGCAGGGTGGTATATTATTTTTTAAAGGAGCTCTGAGAGGTGGTTATACGGACAAGACATCCCCCCCCCCCCCCCCCACAAATTGAGATAAATATCCAGTGTCTTACCACTGCGTAACACTCGATACATAATAGCGTTTAAGGTTTATTTTACAGTACTTCACTGCAAAAAAAAAATACGTTAATGACTCCAGCAAGTGCGGTATTCAATGAAAATGTTAATAGTACAACTGGGCAAGCTATTTATTATAGTCCTAAAACAATATACTTATAGTTGCTTATTATTAAATACAAAAAAAAAGCCAAAATTCCTAAAATGCTTTTAGCTAGGAGGAACCAAAAAAAAAACACAAATGTAACTGTGAAAATTCCAGTTTTACCGTTAAAGATTTTGTTTTTTAAAATAGCTTTAACAGATCATTCATTATAGTTATCATTTACGCACTTATCGTCATTTGGGTTGGGGAGGAGGAGGGGGGTGAAAGTGTGTCTGGGAACCCCCCCCCCCCCTTGCTATTAGAAAGCGCTAAATAAAGAGCTATTGTATTTTTTAAAATGACAGTAAAGAGACACAAGCACGCTATCCAGAGATGGCTTCTTGTGGTAAAGTGCACACGTGAAGCCCTTGGGTTGGGAGATTACATAAGGGGGGGGGGGGGGGGGAGGGGGCTCGCTCGCGCTGTAGCCGGTGACTATGAGGTCCCACCACCTTGACCTTGAATGACGCAGCGCCGCACTATATATGATAATGATGTCCCGCCGTCGACGTGACTCCGCGAAAGAAGAATAAAATAAAAAATATGACGGGTAACAAAAAATATTGGGGAGGGGGGGGGGGGGTGTTCACTACAGCAATGCGGATCTTAAAGAGATCAGCCATCGTCACAGATGGAGGGTAGCACATCACATATTGCTGAGCGAACAGAGAGAGCAATTTTCAAATTTTGCACGTTCAAGTTAATCACGTGACTAATAGAGACCCAAAAAAAAATTATAGTAGATGCTGTAACGCTAATAATGATTATAGTTTTAGCACTTATCAGTTTTTTCTTCCTGCTAAACGTTTTTAAATTATTATTTTTTAAATAATTTAAATCTTTATTTGGATGGATACGAGTTTCAAACATTTCCAAAACAAACTTATTAGAACGTGTTTCAATGTTCTCTTTTCAAAGTATGTAGTAAATAAAGCAATAGAATCCACACACTTGTTTCACAGTTGGCAAGGTCCGTGACTCTTAATGCTATTTACCCCGAACTGTCCACCGTTGTTTCGTTTGTCAGGAAAAAAAAGTTTTCGAAGGAAAAAAACACTTAATATATTAAAATATCTAATTATTGATAAAAACGAATAGGATAGGAAAAGTAAATTTTACTTTTTTTTCAGGTCTCTTAATAATAATTAAAAAAAGAAAGTAGAGAGCAGTTCGCTGACTAAGCAACATATTATCGTCACATTTTTACTTAAAAAATATACCACCAGAAAACCCTCAAACGGTACAAGGATGCATAGAACAACGTAAGAAACTCAGCCGAAATTTTATAACGTCTACAGAATAACACCATCGAAGCGAACGTAATAGCGGACAGAAGTGGAGTCAACGCATGACAGAAATGAAACTTCTTCCTTTCTAGGTATAGCTAGATTTAAGTTTGTTTTTTTTCGAATAAACTAACCACATAAAAATGAAATGATAATTATAAACTTAATTGCACAAATTAATTATTCTTTTCTACACGAATAAATAAATTGTAGATTCTTTAAATAAAATATAAATATGGCACCGTCAGCCGTAACGAAAACTGGGGAGTAGACAAACACAAGTAGCGATATGACAATTCCGTAGCATCACTACTGCATAATTTCTACCTCTCCCCTGCCGTCTCCCCTTCCGACCGTTACAAACTAGCATGTAGCATGCTACGCTACGTATCTATCCCCCCTCTCCCTTTGCAGTCTTCCCATTCGACCGCTAGTGCATGCGCTGGATTGGCGTCGCCGCTGACGCACTCTCCTCCTCTACCGGTTCCCCTGCTCGTACCTAACTATTCACCTCATACGATCGGAATTTTCGTAACCCTCGAAAATTGTTGCCCCTCAGTAAAGAAGTCTCACTTATAAAAGGAAAACTGTATTTATACCGCGAATGCCATTAATTCCAATCCAAATACCCTTATTTTTTAAACGATAGAGATTTCCAGTTAAGTTCTTACAGTTCAACTTGATGTAAGCTTTTGGACATAAGCCATTGCTAAGCACACGTATGTCTGTAGAAGAAAACTACAAAAAATCAAAAGACAAAAAACAAATTAAGCAAAAATTGCTGTTTCAATAGGATATATACACCACATAATATTCCATGACAGAAATATGGTCAAAAAAACAAAGAAAAAAAAGATAAATGGACTAATAACAAAAAAAACCACAAATGATAATTGAACATCCCCCCCCCCCCCCCAAAAAAAAAAAATTCAGCACAACAGTTGAAACGAGACAAAAACACAAGACGAAAACAAACACAATAAGTAGTTTTACAAAACAAACAAGCCAGCACAACAGTTGAAACGAGACGAAAGCACAACAAAAACACAACAAAAACGAAAAGACAGTTCGAGTATCAACAAACTATCAACTACTCCACTATAGATATATGATCATAATTATATTCTTCCTCTGGCAACACAGGGTCTTGCAGCAAGATATTGTTTGTTAAAGAGACCTAAATGCGAACTTGAAAGACCTTAGAAAACCGTTGAATCCAATACTATTTCTCCCTGTTATCTTAATTCTAACGAATTAATTTTTGCTTCAAGAGTTGATTTTCCAAATACGTTTTTTTTAAGGAACCGCTGTGGCGTACCAAATAGTAGATGCATGCATATGGACCAGTGGAGAGTGATCTACCTTTGGGCGCGTTAGTATTCTACTTGTTAAATAACAAACAAGAAGAGAGAGAATTATTTCCTAGATAATGCAAGCGTAAAAACATGGTCTCGTGGATAAACATAAACGGAACAATTTAATTTTTATTTATTAAGATAGATAAAACGCTTGAGCTAGCACCGAAAAATAATTAGAACATGAAGATGGTTTACCACTTGGTTCGAAACCCACTACAACCGTCGGACGTGAAATCCTCCCTTCGCCAAATCGATAATTATTTATCAGGCACAAGGTCGCATTTAGTCTTCTTTTGAAATAAAATAAAATAGTACGCCACAAAAAAAAAAAACAATGAAATTGAATTGTTAGTCGTTACGCAAGACTTGGCCGGGCAGATTTCGAAACATCTGGTCCAACAGCTTATTATTGTTTTTTTTTATTACAACGCTTTAAAACGTTTCGGCGGCGCTCGGTCGCGGTCCAAGGTCGGCCCTCGTTAGCGCGAGGCGACTCGCGGGCGTAACGAACAGCGAGCGCTGCCCGCGGCGAGTGACGTCACACGGACATCCGGGCCTCATCACGGCAAGTTCACTAATAGTTACGGTACAGCGGAACAAAATTACGGTACTATCGCACTACATTATGGTACTACGTAAAATATATGATAAAACGTTACATAATTCTGGTACAGTTGCACAATAATAATCGTGTGAACAGAAAATTCTGGGTACAAAATAATAGTATATTCATAAAAAATTTGATTTGCAGTTATATTTATATTCTTAAACTATCAAGTAAAAATAAAAATAAATTAAAAAATTTCGTTATTTATAGCTGGTTAAATTATTAAAATAATATACTACTTAACACAAATACTCGGAAAGAATAATATACCTACTACTTAACACAAATACTCGGAATGAATTAAAATACCGTAAATATAATTGACAACTATTTCATAAACAATAATTATCCCGAATTACCTCTAGCACTTTATTTACAACGCAGTGGATAATTCATCATGGCACACGGCTCTAAAAATGGTACAACTGCCAGTATATTGTATGACTAACGTACGACCATCCCCTCGACGCGAACATCCCGAACAGCTATATGTTCAGGTACGATCGCGCGCTCGTACCCAAGTTCTCTAATATTAACTTTTTTTTTAATCTACAAGCGACAGTCGTTTCAGTGAACAACTGCGCGAAATTAGACTTAAACGTTGCCTGCCTTTATCCTTGTTCCATATGGCATGCTTGCTTGGTAGGTCTATTTAGAAATAACGTGAGTGCCTTTCAGTACTCGCCATAGATGTGTTAACATCTAACCTCGGTAATTAGAAAATGCATGTGTTCTCATGTTGGAAAATACACTTATAATACGAAATTCGGACACGCAAATTGTGTTTTCAACTGCATTTCTGGACGCAAACCATGTTTCGCGTACCCGCCGCTAGAATTAACTGCCAGAGCAGCTACGTCGACTATAGAATCATTCGATTTTCAGAGCGAAAATTTAATCTATATAATAAAACGGCTTCGCTAAAAGGAAAAAAAAAAGACTTAGGAATAATACTAAACCCCGGCGTTGGACCTGATTTTCGACAATGAATTTTTATAATACTGCCCTTTTTTAAATTCATTTAACAGTTAATACTATAAAATTACCTTTTGTCTTTGTGGACTTTGGTTCGCGCCATCGAACACAGATGACAGCACAGTGGTTACACATTTCCGTTCCATTCACTAAATTACTCCAACAAATACCGTATACTGCGAGTAAATATGTTATACATAAAAAAATGTTTTTGAATACTTATAAGAATGAGTCTTAAATGTGTCCGGCCATTTTTTGACGTCTGAATAGCTGCAAGTATGCTGAAATAATTCACCGATGCAGCCTTTGCGTAAAAAGAGTCGCCGCTTACGACCTTCCATGCATCCTTGTCTGACCTTTGAGGAGTTTGTGGCGTTATCTTATAATAAAAATGTAAAGATAGTATGTTACTTAGCCAACAAATAGCTGTCTAAACCCTTACGGGAAATTATTAACTTGAATGAATTTATATCTATTTGTAAAAACATATGTAAAAGAAAAAAACTACTGCAAAACAATTTCTTTGATGTCAGAATGTGTGAACGTAGAAAAAATTAGAATATCATTTTACTGCTAGTTTCTAAATGAATGCATCCTTGAAAATAAAGTATCCCTTGGTTGATGCTGCATCGGTGAAGGATACATCCTAAGTGTTCATAAAGGGCAGTGAAATTCGCCAAGAGCCTAAACCTAAAACAAACTAACCTTCCTTAGAGATCCCCCCCGGAAACAAAAGTAAGTCTGCTACATGTTTCTTAAATAATGTCACTACACACTTACCATCTCGGATAGTATGGAGTGTCTCCTCTGAGATATTGCATAAGAATTTACAAAGGATCATTTTATAAGGTTTTTGTTAGCATTATTTACCTTAAATCTTAGTGCTCGCGTAATTTACAAACTTTCAACCAAGTGCTACAATGTTTTTTTTCAAATCCAGCAAAAGGTTTAGAACCAAAAATTAAGGAAACTTGTCAAAAAAAATCATAATCCTGTAAACACCCCAAAATAGATGGCTGATTCAAATTTCATGAATAAATACTTTCTGCTAATACAAATATATATATTTTTTAATCAGTAAAAAGTCACTCCTTGGGAGTATAGAAGGCGGGATGGACCAATGAAACCTTCAATGTTCTAGTGTTTAAACGCAGAGAGAAAAACAGCAACTCTTAGGGGTCACAGCCCACGCGGTCATTACGCTCTAATAGTCTCCAATTTTACCGCTTAACTTACCATGCGTGAGTGGTCGCACGAACGAGCTGCTTTCGCCTAACTTCAGGCTCATAGATCTGGGACTAGGTGGGAATTTCATATAGCAGTAGACGAGTAAACACAATGTGGCATAATAGTAAATTCAGTTTAAATATATAGAACTTAGTTTTTACCAGAGGGTACTTAATGCATGGAAACTGCATGAAGCCGCTTTCCGTCGAGCTAATGATAATGCACAAAGTTTACGGGACACCAAAAACATTGGCTGAAGTGTAGTGTTTGCATTGTGGTTAAGAGGTTCAAAGGAGTGCATTTTTATGGAAATGACAAAATTCTAACGATGGAAAATCTATTTAACACTAGTTTCACATCGTGCGAAAGAAAAATTTACGCAATGTTTTGGGTGTTGCGATAAAGGCGATAGCGGGGTAGGAAGTGACTTCTACTGTGCCACAGCATCCCTTATCCTTACAATACCCCGCTCCGTGATTATTGCGACAAGCAGGTGACCATGGGGCTTGACAAATGGAACCAGAAGTGTAGTACGGGGCACAGCTTCAGGTCCAACAGGCTAGTGGGGCGAGGACACAGCTCGCCCACTCGTGCAATGGAACCACGAGGAATATTTCATCTGAAAATTCTTAATTCCAAGAGTAGTATGACCAGCAGGTGATCATGTGGCATGAAACATCAGACCAGCAGTTTGGAAAAGGCACAGATTCAGAACCAACAAGTGGGGGAAATGGGACCAGCAGCTGACAAGGCAAAGGTCCATCGAAACTGTGGCCTGCACGTGGATGCACAGTAAGTCACCTCCTGACCATGCTTATTCCGCCAGTAGGAGGATCATCAGATGAGGACGGGGGGTGAAACTGGGTCCAGCAGGTAGGAAAGGGACGCCAGCCGGCGGGTAGAGGGTAGACCTCACCTGAGGCCTGCACTTGGATGCACGGTATGTCACCTCCTGACCACGTGTAGGAGGATCATCAGGTGATCACGGGACGTGAAACTGGGTCCAGCAGGTGGACGGTTGACCTCACCTGTGGCCTGCACGTAGATGCACAGTATGTCACCTCCTGACCACGTGTAGGAGGATCACCAGGTGATCAAGGGACATGAAACTGGGTCCAGCAGGTGGACGGTTGACCTCGCCTGTGGCCTGCACGTGTATGCACGGTTTGTCACCTCCTGACCTTGCTAAACTCCACGTGTAGGAGGATCACCTGGTGATCACGGGACATGAAACTGGGTCCAGCAGGTGGACGGTTGACCTCACCTGTGGCCTGCACGTGGATGCACGGTATGTCACCTCCTGACCACGTGTACGAGGATCACCATGTGATCACGGGACATGAAACTGGGTCCAGCAGGTGGACGGTTGACCTCACCTGTGGCCTGCACGTGGAAGCACGGTATGTCACCTCCTGACCACGTGTAGGAGGATCATCAGGTGATCACGGGACATGAAACTGGGTCCAGCAGGTGGACGGTTGACCTCACCTGTGGCCTGTACGTAGATGCACAGTATGTCACCTCCTGACCACGTGTAGGAGGATCACCAGGTGATCACGGGACATGAAACTGGGTCCAGCAGGTGGACGGTTGACCTCGCCTGTGGCCTGCACGTGTATGCACGGTATGTCACCTCCTGACCTTGCTAAACTCCACGTGTAGGAGGATCACCAGGTGATCACGGGACATGAAACTGGGTCCAGCAGGTGGACGGTTGACCTCACCTGTGGCCTGCACGTAGATGCACAGTATGTCACCTCCTGACCACGTGTAGGAGGATCACCAGGTGATCACGGGACATGAAACTGGGTCCAGCAGGTGGACGGTTGACCTCACCTGTGGCCTGCACGTAGATGCACAGTATGTCACCTCCTGACCACGTGTAGGAGGATCACCAGGTGATCACGGGACATGAAACTGGGTCCAGCAGGTGGACGGTTGACCTCGCCTGTGGCCTGCATGTGTATGCACGGTATGTCACCTCCTGACCTTGCTAAACTCCACGTGTAGGAGGATCACCTGGTGATCACGGGACATGAAACTGGGTCCAGCAGGTGGACGGTTGACCTCACCTGTGGCCTGCACGTAGATGCACGATATGTCACCTCCTGACCACGTGTAGGAGGATCACCAGGTGATCACGGGACATGAAACTGGGTCCAGCAGGTGGACGGTTGACCTCACCTGTGGCCTGCACGTAGATGCACAGTATGTCACCTCCTGACCACGTGTAGGAGGATCACCAGGTGATCACGGGACATGAAACTGGGTCCAGCAGGTGGACGGTTGACCTCGCCTGTGGCCTGCACGTGTATGCACGGTATGTCACCTCCTGACCTTGCTAAACTCCACGTGTAGGAGGATCACCAGGTGATCACGGGACATGAAACTGGGTCCAGCAGGTGGACGGTTGACCTCACCTGTGGCCTGCACGTAGATGCACGGTATGTCACCTCCTGACCACGTGTAGGAGGATCACCAGGTGATCACGGGACATGAAACTGGGTCCAGCAGGTGGACGGTTGACCTCATCTGTGGCCTGCACGTAGATGCACGGTATGTCACCTCCTGACCACGTGTAGGAGGATCACCAGGTGATCACGGGACGTGAAACTGGGTCCAGCAGGTCGACGGTTGACCTCACCTGTGGCCTGCACGTGGATGCACACCATGTCCTCGTCGCGGACGCCGCGGAGCGCCTGGGCCGGGGTCAGCTCGCCGGCGTCGACGCGGGCCAAGGTCTCCAGCAGCTCGTCGAAGTGGCAGTCCTCCAGGCGGGCCGGCTCGTGCCTGAAGGAGCAGCGGTCGGTGACGTTGGGCGCGCCGCTGACGCACAGGGCCGTGTAGCAGCTGATCCCGGAACCTGGCAGGGGCGCACAACCTTCACTGTCGGCGCTGTCCTGAGTGTGAGGCCTCCTTCTGCAGGAGCAGGAGGGTCTGAGACTCGTCTGCTACCTCTCCCACCTTCCCGTGACTTCATTCAAGATGCCACACACTTTTGCCATTGTCGAGACCACCCTAAATGTGCCCTCTGCAAAGTACACATATAAAAACAGTAATATTAACTTGCCCATATCTTTGAAGTGAAACTTCTTTGGGCGCGATGAAACGTTTTCGTGAAACATTGTTGTGAAACAAACTATTCTGACAGAGTACAAGAGATGTAAAGAGGGCACTATGTTATATACGTTGTGGGGTTCCTTTTTTGTTCTCCTCTGTGCGATGATTCGTCCACCGTCTAAAAAAAAAAAAAATAGAGATGAGAGAGATCGATGAACGAAAGAATAATACAGTGTGTGCGAATGCGCTTGTTTCAGAAAATAGATATAGTTATCCTATACAGTCAGCTGTGAATGCCTTGAAATTTATATTTGCTTCCAACACGCTCGCATTCCTCTTTTTTCAACAATCAGCAGCGTAGAGAACGCTGTTGTGACAGTCCCTGCATTTCCCGTATAAATAGCACTACCTATTATGAATTTTATTATTTCGTTCAGAGATTTGGCCTGTTCCAAATGGCAGAATTGTTTGAAAAAACAATAACACGCACAGTTTTTTTTTCTAAATAGTGAATTTCAATAGTCAGTAATATTTATTGTTAATTAATCATTATAAGAAACTTTTCTTCTTTCTCTCTCTCTCTCTACCGTTTTACCCCTTACGATATACTTACGAGTCAAGGTTTGAGTTGCTGAAGCAGTTTCACTTCTATCCTGTGTACTGAGTTCCAAGCGATTTTTCTTTTGTCTTTCTAAATTTTTAAAAAATTATACCCGAAAGCTATTCTAGGGTGTCAGTTGTTTATTTCTTTTCAAAAATTCTATCTTTTATTTGATTACCTGGACTTGTAAAACATTAAAATTTTGTTTTTGCTGGAAAACCAAATAAAGTGGACGTTGAGTGTTCAGCAAGTGAAAAGTTTCGTTCACCCTACCTTTCGCATTCTTGTCGAGTTGGGGCAACACCAGTCCACTGTGCGACGTCAAGTGTGTCCTCTCTTGGTGAACTGGGACACACGGCCTTCACATTAAGGCTAGGACCTCAAAACCTACGTTGGATTTTTCTCTGCTATTTCCGGATATTTATGAACAAATATTAAAAAAAAAATGGTAAGTACTACAGAAGTAAAGTTGAATACATAACCGAACTTAAGAATACACGGACAAGTAAATTATCGCAAGGACAAATATTGCAAATAGTGAGGAAGAAATATTTAATTATAAATATTCGTCTGACATTTTCACGAATAGCAGATAACACTTAGATCTGACGAAAATTTAAAAATTTACAAAGTAGGAATTGCAATTAAAGAAAAACCTCGAGATTCAGTAACTGTAACGAACAAATAAGCATTAAACGGGTGAGAAAAGGGCGAACATCCGTCGCAACATAAACCAAAATTTTGAATTTTCTTTTAGTGTGTTCTCGGCGATAAGCGAAAGCAAATATTCAATATAAATATATAAGAATTATTTATGGCCTGAAAACTTTTTTAAAACGATATGAAGTGTTCCGATCCCTACCTGGGATTATCCCACAGACTTGGAAAGGATACAGACGGAGCATTAGCCGTCAGACGTTAAGTGGTTTTTTGTCTTATTTTTCTGATTTTCACATACCAGAATGGTGGACGTTTGTTTATATTTGTGTCAGCTGTTCTGGCATGTTTTTATTAACGACTGTAGTTAACCTGTTCGGAAGAAAATTAGAGCAAAATATTACTAATTATATATATATATTTTTTTTTTTTTTTCAAAACTAACCTTCATGGTACAAATAAATTTAGTGATGTGAGTTGATATTTAAATCCAATTTAACCTCAAATACAGTTACAGCCAATACATTTGTAAACGTACGGCTGCCACATTGGTACGTGTAGTACACTGAAATCCCCCTCCCCTTTTGACTTCACCCCCTTCGTCTAGAACTGTAACTTATGCTCCATCTGTACACTTCCCTAATACATGATTTACCACAGTCTACCCGGGCGCACACACACAGTGTATGAAAACTAAGGCTATTTAAATTTTGCCCAAGATATCTGAGTGGTGTCTCTTTAAAAAAGCATTTGAAGATACGCTGAGTAGATGAGTTGTTCTGAATCCATATATTGTTTTTGAACAGTATTTTAGGTGAGTGAAAAAAAAAAGGATAAAACGGGTGTGTGCAAAATAGATTTTTAGGTTCGAAACACACTGTACAGATTCTTGAAAGCTCCAAAGGGACTTGAAAATACACCTTGACCTTTATTTATCGTCATAAAATGTTATGGTTTCCACTCAAATCTCACAGTTTCTCTATCCACGACGAAAAGACAGCGCGCTAGGCGTGAAACACTTCCTACTACGGCAACTGCGTATTTTTACATAAATTGAGTTTTCAGAATATAATTATGTGTAAAATTAAACGAGCTTGGGTTAATTTATACTTGCAATAGTGTTTTAAAATGCATACTGTTCGTGTAAATCTACAAACACCCATTTGGTGTATTATTATTACAACATAACGTGTTTTTAACTAATGTTAACGCAATTTTATAGGACTTTGTAAGTGTAAAACTGCCAGAAGAATCGTTAATTTACACGGAAAATATGTAATTTTACATCAATGTTCAGATTATAAGAGAAAACCCACATGACATAAAATTGCATGATACACTACTAATTTTGCATAAGCAATGTGTAAAAATACACAAACTGTGTTTTTTTCAACTACAAGATGAAATTTTAAAATACATTCACACTGAATGTGTAAAATTAAAAAAAAAAAATGTTCACTTTGGTAGTTCATAGCCTTGCGCTTAGAGGCGATTACGCGCTAGGAACACCAGCTAGCGTCGCACTTATGATCCCACCTCAGACACAAAAACAACCCTGGTCTGGCGGACCGTTATACAAAATCGGAGACGGATCACGTAAATGGAGACTGATCTAACACACAGCTCGTAGACGGACCCGTACCGATTAGATCCAACGCTGATCTCTTCCGAGTACTTGACTGCGGTGGGGGTCGTTACCACAACGCCGAATGCCAAATTGACCGCAACGCCGACAGCTAGAAACCTGCTGTGTGCCACAACGCTTAAATACAGTAACGCCGAAAAATGTTGCTGCGGGGAGGGGGGGGGGGGCACAGGAGCAAAATGAAAAACAACTGAATGAATTTGTGTACTAATCATACCTAACCTAACCTTTGTGGCAGTCTTGCAATGACATTTTTCGGCGTCAATGTATTTCGGCGTTGTGGTACACAGCAGTTTTCTAGCTGTCGGCGTTGTAATTAATTTGGCATTCGGCGTTGTGGTATTTCGGCGTTGTGGTGCGTCCCCCTGCGGTGTTAGCTATGTTTGTTTATTTTCTAAATACGCCAAAAATTATTTTAGCAACAAGAATGTCACGTGTTCTATTATTTGTTGTTTATTGTTATTATTCATGTAAATTCTGCCCGTGCTATGATGGTTACGACGCATTATATATATTAAATAAAATTAATATTTTATAACCTTTAAACGTAATCTCATTTGGTTGCCGCATTTGTTACGATTCCCGTGTTCTTGTGGAAGCGACAAGACGCGACAGCGAAATGTCACGGGAGAACCTTTTCTCCGTTCGCGTGATCAGTTTCAGTTTGCGTGCCACTTGCAGAACGGGCCTTTAAGGTCCACTGCAGGTCGCATCGGCTGGAAGCGAGGTGACTTACGCGCTCCGCCCGACGGTAGAGCGACCTTCGCGCGTCGACGCACGCGGCAAAGTGATGCGGCGTGTGTGTGTGTGTGTGTATGTGCAGCCGTGCGGTTAGCGAACATAATTTGCCATCGACAAGGTCGCCAGTTCGGTGCCGCTAGCAGCGATTCCCCCCCCCCCCCCCCCCCCCCCAGCCATCCACCGGCTCACAGCGATACACAAAGTGCTGGAGCCGTTTCCTTGGTGATCTCCCTCACAACACACACACATTCGAGGCTCGCTCAACACACGCCTTCTTGGTTACTTAATTTCCTGGTCATTACCATTATTCGAGCAGGGCTTTTCCTGGTAAAAGTTCCGTATTTCACCGCGCGGACACTACCACCTACCGGACAAAACTGGTGTTTGCATGTGGTAGTAACTTTTTTTTTGGTCACACATTTTCATTTACTAAGTGATAATTTAAATTTTTTTTTAACTTTTACTTTACAATTATTTGGATATTTTATGTAGTAATAGTCTTTAGCTACAATTATAATCTAATTTATACTTATTAAATTATATATAAAACGATTTATTTTTTTCGTAGCCAGTATCCAATTTCCTTGATCCATTCTGTAAGTACATGACATTTGCTGTTTCCATTCAGTACGGCCAAAAGATCATTGACGTAACAAAAAAAAATGTGTGATATAATAAATTAGGGGAGTCGATAAGCGTGTTTTTTTTGCTTGGCCGGGATCTTTAAAAAAGTGCCAAATTAAAACAGGATCAATACACGAAGGATCAGGCATCGGGATAAATGGATACAATTTTGTAAGTGACATGGAACTAAGTTAACCGTCGGACAGCGGGAAGGGTTTGCACGCGTGGTCTTTCTAGTGTAAGTTAGCCGCAAACTTTTTTACGACTGATCTTCCTATATAAGAGAGTAGTTACAATGAAACCTTGACTTTTCCTTAGCAGCCTAGAATTGTATCACTTGGGTATCGTTTTATGGTTAGATTATAAAGTTTAGCAATTATCTCATAAATAAATTTGCGACCAAATGCAAAAGAACTATAGAAAGGAATGTTCAGGAAAATGCCTCAATGAACATTAATAATCAGAATAATAATTAACTAACTGGGCGTGAGAGACGATAACCTTAATGGGTTGTAACCTAAATTAGCTTCCAATATTTCGTGTTCTCGCACATGATTTTAGTGATTTCATAATAAACAATTGAATTGTTAATAATGAATTTTTCTACTAGAAAGTCCTTATTCAATGATTTTCATGAACTTGAAGGCAAATATTTAACTACTCAAGTTCTATCATGTACTATAAACATGGGTTCGTATGAAGGCTTTGATTTTAATTGCATTTTAGTATATAATTAATTAAATCACATAAAAACAATTCCCAGAACCATTGGAACAGGAGTTTTTCAGAGCTTTAGGAAAGCCGGTTTTTTTTATTGATTTATTAATGCTATACTAAATAAATTATTTGAAGACGAAGGCTACCTTCGAACGGGTAATCAAAAATTGTGGAAGACATGATTTCCTGCTTTTGGTACATGTTTAGATTGACAAATATCATGCAAAACAGTAAAAAGGATTTTAGTAAAAAAAATTATATTGTATGGTTAGTTTATTTATATCGTGTGCAAAAACACTAAATATTAAAAGCAAAATCATTTAGCATACTATAACCTTAATGGGGGTATATCATGTCATGGTCATTATTTTATATTTACGTCCCACACTGTTAAACTTGCCTACTTTTTGAATGGCTTAACTTTCAATATATAATATATATTATATTTTTTCCATAATTAGCTAGCAAAGTTGCATTGTCAAGTATTGATAAGGAGAATCAAATGGAATATAAAACAAATTCAATTTTACTGGATTTTGTGTGATTGTTTTTTTTTTCTTTCAGAAAAAAATATTTACCCAGACTTTAAATATCCTCAGTATTTTAATTGTTTAAAAGGCTAATTACAGTTAAATAAATATTTATGAAATAATTACGAATTTTCAGTTATTTTCAGTTTACTGCACAAAAATGTTAAAAATTCAACTTTGCAAGCACATTATACAAAAGGTATGTATGTATGTATGTATGTGTGTGTGTATATAATATATACACAACACACAAATTTTGTTGAAATTCGGCCACTGAAAAGGTCTGCACCGCGTTAAACGTGAATATAAAATAATAACCTGGAGCAGAGCACACAGCCTCGGGCACCCGGTGGGTGGTTCGTGCCGAAAGTGCGCAGATCAGAGAGTAGCGCGAATGCAGCCAGTACCAGGAACATCCAGCGCTACGAGGAACTAGTTCGTGGAGTTCGTGGCCCGAGCTGAGCGGACCCCGAGTCCCCGGGAGATAACGAGTAGTAGCGCCCACGGTCAGGGAAAGGGGGGGGGGGGGGGGGGGGAGAGACGCGCAAGGCACTTAACAGATAATGAAGTGTTGTGGCTGTGCGATCGAGCATCTACGGTGGGGAAGAGACTGCGATTCACAGGCTCCCGATCAGTCCCCGAAAACATATCCCACGTTCACTCGCCAGTGTAACTTTCGTGGGCAGAATATACGTACATAGAAATTCATGCGCGCGCACGCACACATACACGTACATTATATATATATATATATATATATATATATATATATATATATATATATATAGCGATCTTTCATACATTTCCATGTTTCACGCACGTAGAGAATTAGTTAATTTGCGAGGATGAATATATATATATATTTTTTTGAAACATGTTTTATTTAAAATGTTGTGCATCTTACATTGATGAAACGACTTATTTCAAAACGTACAGTGTTACATACTACAACTATTCGAAAAGTCCACACACCTTTTCGCAGATCTAACTGAATTTTGACCGAATTTTTTAATATAAAGTTATTTTGTAGTTTCCAGCGTGACGGAAAATGCAGCACTGTAAGCGTCGCTTCACTTGACGCTTGCTCCAAAGAGATAGAGGAATGGGGTGCTCAATATTCTACACCTCCTTTCCACCGAAGTTTCCCCCCCCCCCCTCACTCCTGGGCATTGCAGATTTATACACTATGGGTCACCGACTCCTGACAACCTAGGTAATTAATTGAAAAAAAAAAATGTCCACGGATTATTTTGGCGTCTGACTCGGGGTGAGTGAATTATAGGTTGCCAATGTGATGATGTGCAGCGTTGGTTGCGCATCGCAACAAAGCTCTCGCTTCCAGGAATTCCAGGGAACCTTTTTTGGACGCTGGGCGTTAGGCACATACGCAGTTACATATCTCGAGAGGACTACCTTTCTTTTTTTGAGGGGAAGGGGGATAAATCCTTAGGTGTTATGTGCAAACCGAGTTGCATATCGGGGCGATAAGGATTAACAATAATTATTAATTAGAATTAATAATTAGACGCTCGCTCGTGCTTTTAGCGCGGCATCGCCTCTAAGCGCAAGGCTGTGGACTGTCTCGTCATGCATAGGCCAACTGTGAAATTTGAGCATTAACCATAACATTAGATGGCGGAGAAATGAAAATAAAGGTGTAATGCAAGTCCCACAAGGGCTCGCAAGAATCTATACCGTATTTTTCATGACCAAATACTTATTACTCTGAAAACACGAGTTTTAGCCATATTCACTCTCCTAAAAATACATGTTCAAAACAGAGATACGTATTCTTAAATGCTTTTAGTAAACCGATACCACATTGAGCATGTGTGCGTGTTTGTGTGTGAGAGAATGACATAAGAATTTTAATTATATTTTAATGTTTTTTTTCCTATATAAAACCATATTTAATGTTTTAGGTTAGTATTTAATTATATTTTCATGTATAGTATATTCTTTTTAAATGTTTTATGTTAGAACTCAACCTGAATGTTAAATTGGTATGTGATATATCAGTAACTGCTGTACTTTGTAATATGTTTGATTCTCAGTTATTACCAATTTATAAATGTTTACATTTGTCAAAATACCGCAAGAGTAATTTAAAGTGACTAGATGCACTCAAATACAAGCTTGCTTTCGTGAGTGCTAAATTTCCTGGTTAATTAAGTGAATATTGTTAACAAAGTGTAAAAAAGAAAAATCAAATATATAAATAGTGATTTTAGGTTTTTTCAAGATATAACTTATTTTAAGTTAGGTTTCATGGTTCAGCGTAAAGGCCTTAACTGCGCCAACCAAAGTCGAATAAATATAATTAATTAATAAAATTAAATAAATTGTGTACCTACGCGCGCCCGGGTAGGCGGGGCTCTTAAAGCGAAGGGCGCTAAGGGCGACACTGGCTCTAGGATCACACAACTCCTCGTCTCTACGCGCCAGGCGCAGAGCTGACGCAGTTTACGCGTCGGTAACTCGCTCACGTGAGTATTTAAGCGGTTTTCCTACACTTATCAACTCGAATATTAATAATAAAGGGTACCTGCACTTTCCTATACTACTTACAATACTATATTTAAAATTATACATACTTAAAGTCCGTGAAAAAGCCATTTTTAACCTTTTTAGTTGTAAAAAAAATACATGTCAAAGACGAAACCATGAAACAAAACTTGTGTAGGTAAGTACAACGGCTCTTAAATGTTTTTCGTAACCAGACTGCGTAATTTAAATAGCGCGTTAACACCTGGATTTTTGAAAGCCGTTTGGCGAACCAGCCAGGAGGCCACCTTAACGAACCTTAACGAACGAATTATTTTTTTTTCATTCTTTTAGCTATGTTGGCTAATATATCTTAATTATACGAGATTCGATTAATTTTCTTGTAAATTTAGCATCAATCAACACATCACTTCAAATAACCAAAAGACACACTAAATAGTAAACGTTAAAAAATGAAAGAACAGTGTAAACTAGCACCGACTTATTTAAAGTTTACCAAATTTCGCTATCATAAATATTTATTTGGCCCACCCGGTACGCTTGGCAAGTCCCTTAGTGTTCGTGAAAGCGAATGCATAACAAGTCAGCCATCTTGACGACTTCGGCTCGAGGGCGTAGCAGAGACGCGCATGCGCACTGGACTTCAAACTGTTCAAATTTTCTTTCCGCGATGCGCGAGCCGTTTCGTCGCATACTAAAATATAACCTTCAACGCATCTGATTTTTTTTTTTTCTTCAATGTTGGAAAACAATTCCCGTAAGTCATCTCCAATACCAACGCGACGAAAAATTTCAAAACGGCGTATTTACTTGTCAGTTAGCTGTCAAACTAAAAAAAAAAAAAAAAGTTTATCGAGAGACGTAGGTATTCGTGTTGACAGAAGGCACACGGATGACATCACAACGTGTCAACCTCGTCATGTATGCGTGAGTCCTTCACCATTCGTTCCACGCCGCTACACACCCTACACCGGATGTTCCAGGGAAAGTTAAAAATTTGTAATTCTTATGACGTGCAAGCCAATTAAGTAACTGTAAACGCTGCGATAGTTGGCTTATTTTTCAAAAGGGGAAAAAAATCATCCAAGGTAACTGTCATTAATTTAAAACAATATTACTTACTTTTATACGCAAGCAATGACACTAAAACCACAAACATCTGAACATTGTGTTTCAGAATAGTACGTTAAATAAATCGTATTATGAATAGGTGAATTATTATATTTTCAAACAGGATAATTTAACAAACTGAAGTAAAATGCGCACGCGAATTTCGTCCACTTGTGTTCAAACGGATAACACATGGTTTATTTTCAAACGAATAAAAAATACTTAAAACAAATTTTAAAAAAAACGATAAGCTCTTAAATATACATTTTTAATATTAAAATAATAGTTACAACAGCTGATAAGTACCTATATTTTCATGATGAATCCATAAGGTTTCTGCGAATTTGTTTTCTTCAATTTTAATTATGATTTATAATCAGAGCAAGTTGCGTTAAAACACCCATGGCACAGTTTCTATTTAATACGAGGAACGTTGCGCTATCCCTTCCTTTTGATGTAAGATGTATGCTTTATTTAATCATGCCAATGAATTTTGTCTGCTAAAGCGCGTACACATCTCATAACTAGTAACTTTGCCATACCTTCATAAAACCACTGTATACTTCTTCGATCACTGTCTGAAATTAAAGTAACTTAATGTATGAGAAACCAATAAAAATTTTCCATAAACACTCTTTCGAAAATCCAAATCCAACATATACTTCAAAATATTTCAAGTTTTTGGCTATTTGAGGTAATTACAGCCTCCGTGAAACTCAATCGGCAAGATTATTTAACGAGAAGTTTTATGAAAGGAGAAATTATTGAGAAATACGTTGTCACTCTATGCTCTCACGACAGCATAAAATCCAAGTTTGGAAACGCAGAATACAGAAATCAAGGGAAATATGTAGTTGGGCGATATGTGTTAAAAAAAATTATTAATCCGAAAATACTTTTATTCTATGCTCTTTAACTTCCTATTTTCATTAAACCCGGCGGAGATAAGAAATTCCAAATACTTTAGGAGATATCGAATTTTTTAATTTTCATCACAATAACTGCATTCATGCGGCGTTCACTATTGCATTGTTTCTTGTTTACGAGTATGAAATTTTTTTCTTGCGGCGTTCACCATTATTTATTGTTTACGAGTATCAATTTTCCACATATTTACCTGGCAAAGGAATTGTACCCGTAATTTTAATGTTTTATTTGTTATTTGGATATTGTTGCGCCAGTAATAAGTAAAAAAAAAAAATTACGTGAGTTCCTACCGTTCATCCTTTGTCCTGGTTTGTTAGGTCAGGTCAGTTACATTATAAATACTTTAAAACTTAACAACCATTAAAATTAATTCATATTATTTTTAATCTCCGCTTAGTTTGAAAGTATTTATAATGTAACTGACCTGACCTACTCGACCATTTTAATTAATTAGGCATTCACGAACATACGGCAAAATAAAAAACTTGCTACGGTCGAATGATTGCACAGGTCTTGTATTGCAAAATAAGAACGGCGATATCTCCTAAAGTATTTGTAATTAATCTCCGCCAGGTTTTATGAAAAGAGGAAGTTAAAAAGCATAGAATAAAAGTATTTCCGGAATTTTAAATTTTTTTTTTAACAAATATCGCCCAACTACATATTTACCGAAATCAATTTACACCACCCCTTACCACTTTCCACCCCCTCCGTGTCCCACTAACCACTCCACGCACGCTGATTAGATTTTATCGGAGGTCAAAACACTGCTAGCTCATGAAAAACTTTACCAATATAATAACGACTACATAGATTGACTTACGATTTGCCAGTATAACGAGCAATCGAAAACCGCACCAATGAGCAACGGCACATCAGTTTCCTTATATTTGATATTCCAACATTCTCTCGTTTTGGTTTAAATTATTCAATTTATGTACATAAGTATTTTTACTCAGCAGATAATTTAACCCAACATACACTATCAAACGCTTTCTAACCATTTTTTGAGCACCCTACTATATAACCATAAATAAATTTATTTTCAACGATTTAAAATAAAAATTTAACAAATTTTGTGTACGCACTTGAAACACAATAGTTATAAAAGGGCATATATTCCCGCCCCATATTTTGCATTTAATTAAATAAGTTTCATGATGTCAGCATGAGTAACTACCTATACCCCAAACTTTGCACCGAACATTTAAACATCACGTTGCATTTTTGTAAGCAAATGTAAACCGATTCAGTCGTACCCTCGTACATGCAATTACTATTGTGGTGGAACTCATAGGGTAAACCAGGCTTCATGACGTAATATGGTCGGTTACTGATAGATGTTACACCGTTATACAAATGACGAAATAGCCCCGATCCTTTGTATGGCTATAGCGCTGGCTTAAGATTTGCCAAACATAACTATAAAAACCAGCAGATGTAAACAACGTTTTGTGACCTAGCTTACTAAAGTAAATTCACGTTTTATTAAACTTTATAAACGGGGAGTTATAATTTAACACATGATTTTATTGAAATAGTCACGAAGTGCATCAAAAGTCGAGAATACAAAATGACACGGGATTTCATAACCTGAGCAAGGCGCCATTATAACCTGAGCAAGGCGCCAACTTCAGCCACCATGACCAACGTTGTTGATAGTTATATTGGCAAAACAGCCGTTCAATGCTGGGGCCTTATAAAGACTTGGTGCGTAGCTTGTATGCGCTATCTCTCTCTCTATTATATAGTCTATGGTCCGAACTAATCTAGAACTCTCATCGTGTAAAAATTACTTCAAAATACAAAAACCATAAATTGCTTGTCCGGAAGAGCAGCGGCGTGTACAACTATATTACCTATTCGTATGAACCAGGCTCGAAAAAGAAAAATTACCTATCCGAACGGTGATAAACACACTATTGTCCCGTGAACGAGGCTTCGCGACGTAAAAAAAAAATTACGCGTCCAAACGAGAACAGTAACCAACATGCACATATTTTTGGCGGAACTCACGTGATGTGAACAAGAAGGCTTCACGACATAGAAGTTACACTGACACGCACTATCGTGATGCATTTTTGGTGGTGGATCTCACCTCGCGTGAAGGAGGGAGGAAAAAAAAGCTCCGTGACGTGAAAAATCACATGACTGCGTGAAAAAAAAAGGGGGGGGGGGAAAGCTTTGTGACGTAAAAAATCACATGACTGAACGACCAGCGACATACACTACCGTCTGTGGTGGAGCTCACAAGCGAGTGAACCAGGTTTGACAACATTAACGCCCATTCTACAAATGGCAACGGAAAAGGAGTCGAATCTTCCGGAACATTTCACTAACCGCGTCTGCTCCCGCAATACATTTTAAGATTTCAGAAATATTAATTTAATTAAAAAATAACACAATTAAAATGCTTCGAGATAATCGCACGGGCATATTACAAAAATCAAAAAAATATATACAGACAAAACAACAAAGTAGTGATAGAACACTAGATATTCCTGCGCTTTGAAAAAATAAATATTTAACGTATTTAGAACATATACCGCTGCAGACAAAAACACTCGGCTTGTATCGGTAAACGGGGGGAAGCCAAGCACTGGCCGGGATAATACGCAAGGGTAACGTCTCCGTTCACTTTGGAGAAGCCTAAGATGTCCATCAAGTTCTGTCCCTGCCCGAACACGCCCGAATATTCACCTTCGGCCAACCTCGGGTTTAGTTATATACATAGGTATTTATATTTCTCTGTTTATTTTAATGTAGCCATACTAACCTAACTAACCGTCCATAGTGTTTTAATGTAGCTAACCTAACCGACCACTATTGATATCTGAATTCATTTTTCCCTGCGCAAAAATAAAACAAATCCCGAAGTTGTTCGGGTGTGTTCGGGCAGGGGCAGGGACAGAACTTGATGGACATCTTAGGCTTACGTTGTCGTTGTGTGAAACGGACGTTTGAGCGTTACCTGTTCGCAGGAGCGACGCCGACAGCAGCAGCAGCAGTGACGTCGAAGTCGACGGCGACGGCGGCGGAGCCCACATGACAGCGGCGCGGGCGGTCGACTGCAGCCAGCAGCGGCGAGTGCACATGTGTGTGTGTGTGCGCGCCGGCCCGTACAGAGAGCACACGGCCGCGGTGTGGAGAGAGGGGGGGGGGGGGGGGGGTCACCTCTCTCCCGTGTGGGCGGGCGGATAGAGCGCCGCAGTTGACCGCGAAACGCGGCCAAGGCCACGGACGCACGAGGGCGTAGCCGGTGCGTAAACACACCACCCGGGAGGGCGGGTCATCGTCCTGTCCTTCCCCCTCCCCTCTCCACACCGTCATTGTCCGCACACACGCAACAGTCAAGGTTGTTTCACGGTAGTGGAAAAAGAAAAACACGTTATGGCGTGAACGTTAACGAAAGTTCGACGGCGCTGTTAAAGCTCGTTCTACGATGATATCACGCAGACGGCGAACGGACCCGCAAATGCTGAGCTCTTCCGTTTACGTTTCTCCGTGCGGACCGATAGGCTGCGGTGGTAGACACGTTTGGTTGTTAAAGTTCTAAATATGTTAAAAGTTGTAATGTAACATTGTGTTTTATTTTTTAAATGTAAATTCTGCCCGTTACATCATCTCGAAACGTATGTTAATACGTACATGTTTAAATTAAATTGATATTTCGTAACCTTGAAATATACAATCTCACTGGTTGCTCTTTGTCACGTTTCCTTGCATTTTGGAGGCAGCAAACAAGATAGTGTTAGACCCGTCCGTCCATTTGCGTCCCATTGTACAACGGGGCCTTGATATTTGTTCCGCGGGTGTAGGTACATTTGCGCGGAAAGTACGAATATTTTTTTATTTCGCGGATTGCACATTTGAGTCTTCAGCCCAGTAATAAGTTATTACAAGAGTATTGAGGAGGTGAAAACAATTAGGAGAAAAATTAGTAGGCCCGTAACTTATCTCAAACGTATTCATTGTTTTTTTTTCTGGTGGTTCGAAAATGGGTGTAATTTTGAAATTACGTAGCACAGATTATAATGAAAACGCGCGTAGATTGATAAAATTTACAGGACTATGAAAAAAAAAAATAATTTTCCGAAATCCGACATTTGGTTGTGTGTGTTGGGAAAAAGACAAGGAAGGGGGGGGGGGGGGGATCGAACATATAAAAAACTTTTACGCTAAGTATGTAACACAAATATATTTTTTTTTCGGCTACTCTGTAGTTCCTGTGCTCACGTTGACTCGCACACGTAGACGGTCCCAAGCCCAGACCGGCTACCCCCCTCCCCCCTCACGTCTTGGAAAACCCACCGCCCGGAACCCCGAGGGCAGACACACCTGATCAGACAACTAGTGCATGTCCGCCTCCCCCCTCTCCTAACCTTCCCCCCTCCACAAATGCCAACTGACCCGACAAAAAAAACTTTTTCGCCCCGCCGTAGTTCTCACCGCTGCTGCCTTCAGAGGTCAGGGAAGTATACAGATGGGGCATAAGGTCCAGTTCTAGACGAACCGAGGCATATTTAGGAGGAGGGGGGGGGGGTGTAATTCAAAAGGAGAGGAGGATTTCAGTGTACTACACGTACCAATATGGCGGCCGTTTCGCTTAACAAATGCAACAGCTGTATCTGCATCGGAGGTTAAACTGGAGCAAAATGGCATCGCGTATCATTACATCATTTTTATTGAGAAGATTATTTTTGGACTTGTAATACATAGATATATAAACATATTAACCGATAACATTTTGATATAATAATTTTTTTTTCGAACAGCTTAACTACAGTCGTTAATAAAGGCCAGGATAGAACAGCTGATGCAGATATAAACAAACGTCCGCTATATTGGTACGTGAAAATCAGAAGGAAAAATGGGGGGGGGGGGGGGGTTTGTCCCCCTTCACGTCTAACGGCTATTAATGCTCTATCTGCGTGGTTGTGGCGCACTTGCAAATGCGAACATTTTACCCGCCGTTCCAACACTTGCGTGCGTACAGTCTGCCTCATTTAACTCGTCTCAAATTTAAACAAGGCCTCGAAAATAATGCCGGTGGCACATATTTCCCAACTGTCACTTTTTCACGAATGCCGGAAGATCATATTAAATTCGTTACACTGTTAGAAATCAAATAAAAATTCACAGACATATCCAAGGGAGAATTCGTCTAAATTAAACGAAAAGTTCTTCGTAATTTTGGATAACCGGATCTTCGTTATAAACTACGTCGTACCTAAACTTTTGAGCTCTGTTTGTCGTTGTAAACAGAGTTGCACAATGTTAAGAGTCGACTATACTTGATAACATACCAAAAGTTTACCCTCGTACACCTTATGCGTTACAACGAAATCATGCAGTCCCATGGGCGTCGAAAGGATATATATTTTTTTTTTGGGGGGGGGGGGGGGGACTTCAATTGATTTAGTTGTTGAGGAATATCCATCCCCTGGAAAAAAAGCGGGGGGGTCCGGGGGTCCTCCCCCGGGAAAATGTGGGGTTTGACGGTGCAAAAAGTTGGTTTTTAGGCATTTTTCTTTCCTAAATATTCTAATTATAGTTGGTTGCAATATATAATTTATTTTTTATAAAAAATATTTTCAGAGAACAAATTTGTAAAAACCCAGTTAACATATCTGCTGGTGCTATATCCACACAAAATCATTAATTTTAACATTCAGGTTTCTCCTGATGTTTCACTTAAATGCCGCAGCAGTATTAAGAATTTTTCGCACATGTACACAAACATAAGTAATAAAGTGATTATATTCACTATTATTATTGGAAGGGACGAAATTGAAGACTTTTATTATTGAGGGGGGGGGGGACGTGTCCCCCCCCCCGTCTCCCCCGGTTGCGACGCCCATGTGCAGTCCTTCATGACAGCGTCTTACAGCCGTCCATTAAAATGATTCCCATAAACCCAGTTTCTGCCGTAGACTCTCGGTAAAACCATCAAAATAATCTTAAAATGTTATTCTACACAATCATGTTAAAAAATTTATACTTTATAGTTGACTACTAATGATGTAATAAAAATCTATAAATTCATTATGTTTACGTTTTTTTTAAAAATCAGTCGTGGAAACAGAACTGCGATTTTCATTCAAACGAATGGACAAACGTGAGAATTATCTTTATAAAAGTTTTTGAGTTTTCATTAGGTTTTAATGCGGTGTGATTATAAAGAGTCTAGCGCAATTAGTTGGATCGCTAGAGCAGCCTAGGCGTCTGAGTGTGAAGTTCTGTGGCGGTGTTCAGGTCGAAGCAAGCCTGCGCGATATGAGTTACCCGCGACCTTCCAAGGCAACGTTCAGGAGTTAAGTGTATTTTGTTAAGGGAATGAACGCTGCGTATATGTTAGGTTTATTTTATTTTAGATATATGTATATGAGTTAAATTAAATAAAGTAAAATAATATTTTAATCATGTTCGCAGGCTTTCACGGCCATTGTCTGAAGTAGCTTGGCTTCTGGGTTATAGCCACGTTCTTGGCGAATAATTCACCGACGTTTCGGTCGACAGTGCAGTCACCATCATCAGGGAGCAGTTATCTACTGGTAACTGGTACTGGTAGGTAACTGCTCCCTGATGATGGCGACTGCAATGGCGACCGAAACGTCGGTGAATTTTTCGCCAGGGACGCGGCTACAACCCAGAAGCCAAGCTACCTTTGTGAACCTTACTTAACGCCATCCGCCACGGAAAGCCTTCATTTCACAGACGAGAGAGCCACACCCGAAGTTCATGCTCGCTTTTTTTTCCGTACCACAACTGGTATTTATTTGGGGGAAACCGTTCACATGATTTCACAGTATCTTTATTGTAGCTACCCTAACCAAATCAACCGTCCACAATGTTTTAAAGTATTTATAATGTAGCTAACCTAACCTAATTGACCATTAGTTATCATGAGTTGTATATTTATTTACAATGAACAAAAAAAAAAACCGACGATGCACGATCGGACGTTTGGCTCTCTCGTCTGTGAAAAGAAGCCTTCCCATCCGCCACAGGGTGGCAGCACCGTGGTTACACGTTTCCGTTCCATTCACGAAATTACTCCCACCAAATGCCGTATACCTGAGAGCTAAGATGTTACACATCGAAAAAACGCGTAGCACCGAGTGACCACCCTGTACTAGTTACTTCATTTTGATCTACGGCTCGGATGGTTTCTTTGCGATAGGTTAAAGGCCGATTCCCCTTCCGTCTTAATGACCTCGTTACACCGAAGTATATTCATCAAAAAAAAAAAAAAAGTATCATGTTTCTCGCTTCTAAAGACTAGCAATTGCTTTCCTGTGTCACTCGTTACAAGTCTTTTTATTTTTTTTTGTGCCACAAACTACTCAAGTGTAATTTCTCACTTCCGTTGCACGAGAAGGCTATGTGGCGACAGCGGCTCTTGCACAACCTCGCTATAGTTTTAACAAACTACTTGTGGTCTCGTTCGCTAGTGCTCGTTCTGTGGGAAGTAGCGGGACGAAACAATGAGGGAGAAGGGGGGAGGAGGAAGGATAAAAAAAATATATATAAGCATTCACGCAATGTCATGCAGCATCGCAACCATATCGTAAGCATCGCGAAAATGTAAGTACACAATTACGTTATCCACATAGTCGTCTCAGGAGCTCGGGCGAGGAAGACGGAAGAAAACAATGAGTTATTTTCCTCGAATGACGTCAACTGATTATTTTTTTATTGTTTTGGTTTTTTTTTATTCTTCTTCTTGACCTCACGTGTCTCGGGCGTCCCTGTGATTTTTTCCTTTTCTGGGATGACGTCACGTAACGCAAACTTCCGGAGCTACATATAGGCTATATACTTTGCGACAAGTCCGTGTGTATTTAATACAATTTTTTTTTACCTACGCCAATGCAGTTTTGCACTATTTGCCACGGGAAAAAAAACAAGAATGTAAAATAAAAAATAAAATAAATATCATAAACCCACAGAGAACAAACCTAAATCAGCCGATATCGCATAGATGGAGACAACAATGAACCTTGTAAACATACGGGCTAACGACGAGACGGTAGCAACGAAGGACAGTAAATAGACAAAAAAAAGACCTTTGACAACACAGCTACAGACAGACGGACCCAACGATAACGTGGACAACTCACAGACGCACAGGCACATTATTTTGATGGATATAGTTAATAATTGCTATTTGTTTAGAAGCAGAATAGTTTTGTGATGTGTACACTTCCTTCACGTACATTCCAGTTGGACTAGTAGGTACCTGTAGCAATAGGGTCCAAGTCCAGAAGAGGTTAAAAATCAAGGTGCTAACGGTCCCCAAACTACCGTCACGGCAAGCCACGGGAAGCCTAAGATGCACATAAAGTTCTGCCATTCCCGATTACACCCGAACAATTCACCTTCGACCAACCTCGGGTTTATTTATATATATTTATATTTCTCTGTTTATATTGATGTAGCTATACTAACCTAACTAACCGTCCATAGTGTTTTAAAGTGTTTTAATGTAACTAACCTAACCGACCACTTTTAATATTTTAATTCATTTTTCTTGCGCAAAAATGAAACAAATCCCGAAGTTGGCCGAAGGTGAATTCTTCGGGTGTAATCGGGAACGGTAGAACTTTACGTGCATCTTAGGTCTCCCGCAAGCCACGCAGCAGCGAAAAAGAACGAAGTTTTGGGAGGATTGAAATCGGTACCAAAATAACAATTTTTTGAAACTGTGCCGCACCGAACAGACATCATCAGTGGGGGATCCAGGATTTTGGTTTGGGAGGGGCTTGACCCAGCTGAGGCTAGGCTTTATAAAGGCAAACACTAAAACAATAGTGGACCCAGATGCTTTTTTTTTTTGGGGGGGGGGGGGCTTGAGCCCCTTAGCCTCCCCTCTGGATCCGCTACTGGACATCATGGACACCACAACGACGAAGGCACAGACGAACAGAGCGGGCTTCCAAACGACAGCAGTCGCGACTGTGCCTCTGCGCCTTAACCGCCGCGTGGGGGGGATTAGCTGCAAAGGCGGACTGTCGCTCGGCGAGGCGGCGTGTTTGGACACGGCGTGGTTTTCGGGCACCGAGTTGATGAGAGGGAGGGAGGGGAAGAACGGGGGACAGGTCTAGGCGTGGCCGAATTAAGCGGTTCCAAGAACCCCGCGAGACCGACATACCTCCCTCCCTCCCTCCCTCCTTGCAGAGAGAGAGAGAGAGTACAGCCCCGCCTGGGTGTCGCGTCGCTTTCTCTTGCGTCGCTCTGTCCTCGCCGCGTCACGGACGGGAGAGTCCACATTCGAATCCCGGATGATGCACGGGTGTCGCGTTAAGGCTCGTGTCCACACCATGGCGTTTCCCACCCGCCGCTGCGGCTGAAACTCCCGCGACTTTCTTTTTTCTTCCGAATGTTGTTCTTTCGACGGCTTTTCCTTTAAGAGTGCACGATGCAGGTATCTCAAGAATGCGACTAATTATAAATTTATCAAAATCTAACGTGTAAGCAAGTGATCTAGTGAAAGTCACCGAGTAAAAACAGGCAAACGCTACGGTTCAACAACATAGTTGTGACAGCGGCCGAACTTCCATTTTTTTTCGCCTTCACATTTGTAGTGTGACTT